>NC_077228.1:22933224-23233224 GCF_027887165.1 Monodelphis domestica
AATTTTATATATCTTTTTAAGGTTTAAAGAACACTTTACAATGACTATATTTTGGTCTCACTACAATTCCGGAGGTGCTATTATTATTCCCATTTTACATAGGAGGAAACTGAGGCAAGCAGTGGTTAACTGATTTGGCCAGGATTACAAAACTAATAAGTGTCAGGCAGGGATTTGAACCCAGATCCTCCTAACTCCAAGTCAAGGCCTTTATACACTATACCATCTAGTTGCCTCTAAAGTATCAGTATAGATCACAATTCCTTCATATAGCTGCAATAACCATTTATTAAAGACCTACTGTGTGTAAAGCACTCCATCCACCAATTGGAATCCCAGTTCTTCTATAACTTAGTCAATGATTCTTATGTGCTCTTGTAACAATTGGTGGTCAACTAGCAAGTGAAGACCCTCTTTGGATGAAGCACCCAAGTAGGGTGTTACTAGTAGAATACAATAATGGAGACGGCACCTATAGATGTGACCATGATAAATTATAGCAGAATAAATGGGAAGATGACAACCAAGTGCTCTGATATTGTGGTGGGTGAAACATCAGACCAGACATTGCCACAAACATTGATTAAGATTGGGCTAGCACTGGAGACACACCGACATCATGTGTAGCTAGAGAGGCCATGGAAGGTCTCTTCTGTGGAAAGGGTGGCATTTGGACTGGGTCCTTCAAGGAGACTCATAGGATCATAAATTTTTGAGCTGGAAAGGACCCTAGAGATCTCAAGCCTAACTCTTCTATTGTGTAGATGGATAAATTGAGGTCTAGAAGGATAAAATAACAAGTTACCCAAGTAGGTGTCAAAAAGCTGAAATTAAACCCATATTTAAACCAAGAACTGTTTCCACTATAATGTGTAAAATAGTCTGAGATGGGAAGAGGAAAGGGGGAAGATATTTAGGTATACTGAGCCATTGAGGGGAATGACTGAATAACCAAGCAAGTATGATGGGTTATGGGGGGGTGGGAAAGGAGAGGGGAGGAGAAGGTGATGAATGGGGTTAGTGGGATACACACTCGCCAATCAGAACATCTTGCCCAAAGGAGAGGATCCTCAAGGTTGAGTGGATTAAGTCCTCTAGAATTTGGTCTCTGCACTTCCTGTGGTCCACATCAGCTGAAGCATCAAGCTAGAGAGCAAGAAGATGGGTTGGAAAACTGAGTGGGGCAGCATGATGGAGTGAGGCTGGTTAAAGGGTAAAAATATTGGGAAAGGAATCATTTGAGATGAAGTAGGGAAGGTAATGGGGAAGCCATATCATGGTGGAGTTGGAATGCCAGGACTGAGGAATACAAATATTATTCAATAAGTTATGGGTATGTGGAGTGGAATTTGGGGGATGCTCGTACCCCAGAAATCACTCTAATGAGCAGAAAGGAAGCTTGTAAGATGCTGGCAGAGAAAAGCCGCTTTATTCAGAGAAAATGGTGGACAGCAGGGAAGGGGAAGGGAAGAAAAAGGGATTCTGCCCACACAAATGCTCGCTCAAGACAAGCATGTCCTCTCCTCTTCTAGGTACAATCACAGACTTTCATAATAATGCTGACAAAAGGTTCTCCTCCTCCCTTCTGTCCAGTCCTACAGAAGGGGAGGGCTGTGATGTTCAGTCTTGAGCATGTGATTTTTCAACATTACATGCCTCTAAAGGCCCCCATGATCAAGAAGAACCCACGACTATCATGGGATTCCAGCCTAGGACAAAAAAAGATGCTTTGAACTCACTGTACTTTCCCTCTTTCCGCTTATCTTATAATTGGATTTCTTCCCAGGGTGCAGATAAACCCTTCTCAAGACTTTTGAAAATAGATCAGGAAAACTAAAAGTTTTATGGAGTGGGGTGGGACAGTTTTAGTCTAAGGAATAGTTGGGGTCTTGAAAATTGGGATTACAAGCCAAATACTACTCTGAGAATTACACACAGAATCCCATCCCATTCGGTAGGAGCCATTGAAGGTATTTGAGAGAGGAAGGCCATGATCAGAGATAGGACAGCTTGCTCAGGAAACACTAGAAAGGAGAGAACCTAGAACCAGGGAAATCAGTTAGGAGGGGATTCCAATAGTCCAGGGAATTGATGAAGGAAGAAAAAAATAAGTATATTTCTTAAGCATATGTGCCACGCAGTTCATAAATATTGTTTCTTTCACCTTCTCAACAACTCATTTTTACAATTGAGGCAATTGAGGGTTAAACAGAGGGGAAATGAATTGCCCAGGATCACATAGCTAAGAGGCACCTGAGACAGAATTTGAACTCAGGTCTTCCTGACTTAAAGGTTCAGCACTCCTTCTATACAATCTAATTGTCTCTGATGATGATCTAGAATAAGAAGGTAGCCTTATATAGACTGAAGGTACTACATAAAATGAAGGTGGGATCTACAGAGTCACAGAGACAGAAGACATTGTCATAAGTGGGGTCTTTCCTATAGATCCAAAGTATCTGGCAAATACAACTTTGTCTCTGTGAGCTATCAGTGTGGGCCAAGTCTCTGCCCAGCTGAAAATCATTATCCCTGCCAAGGATAGGAGAGAACATAGCCTCCCCACCCAAAGTTCTGTAGTCCAGGTAGAAAACAACAAAATCCCAGCAGGAAAAGCTGGGATACTAATAGTGTAGGTTTTCCTACAGATTTCCTATTTCCACAGATAAGAGCCTGGCATTCAAGCATTCTAGACATTTTCTCTCTCTCTCTCTCTCTCTCTCTCTCTCTCTCTCTCTCTCTCTCTCTCTCTCTCTCTCTCTCTCTCTCTCTGTCTCTCTCTCTCTCTCTCTGTCTCTCTCTCTCTCTCTCTCTGTCTCTCTCTCTGTCTCTCCCTCCCTTGTGCTCTCTCTCTCTCTCTCTCTCTCTCTCTCTCTGTCTCTGTCTCTGTCTCTGTCTCTCTCTCTCTCTCTCTCTCTCTGTCTCTGTCTCTCTGTCTCTCCCTCCCTTGTGCTCTCTCTCTCTCTCTCTCTCTCTCTCTCTCTCTCTCTCTCTCTCTCTCTCTCTCTCTCTCTCTCTCTCTCTCTCTCTCTCTCTCTCTCTCTCTCCCTCTCTCCCTCCCTCCCTCTCTCTGTGTCTCTCTCTCTGTCTCTCTGTCTGTCTCTCTCTCTCTCTCTCTCTCTCTCTCTCTCTCTCTCTCTCTCTCTCTCTCTCTCTCTCTCTCTCTCTCTCTCTCTCTCCCTCCCTCCCTTGTGCTCTGTGTCTGTCTGTCCCTCCTTGCTCCCTTGTGCTCTCTCTCTCTCTGTCTCTCTCTGTGTGTATGTCTGTCTGTCTGTCTCTCCCTCCCTTGTGCTCTCTCTCTCTCTCTGTCTCTCTCTCCTCTCCATCTCTCTCTCTCTCCCTCCCCCCCTTCTCTCCCTCCCTCTTCACTCTCCAAAATTAAGTCAACTTCACAATGGCTTGGGAAGCTTAGCTTTCAGAACAAAGTCAATTTTCAAAGGCTTCCAATGGATGCATTCTTTCCCAGCTCTACCACTCGCTAACAGTAGAGCCATTAGCAAATCCCCCTACCTTCTAGAGACTCAGTTTGCCTATCTGTATAATAGCAGTACTGCCTGTCCACCTGGATGCTCTATGTCTATTAACTCAACCTAATTTTCCATCAACTTTTTTGGTTGCTGTGTCTCCAGGAGCACAGAACCTGACACATAGTAGGAGCTTAATAAATATTTATCAATGTCTAGTTGCACAATGCCTGATTCAGAGTAAGCGCCATATATAGATATGGTATATGCTAATTGTTACAATCATTATTATTGTTATTGTTATCAATGAAGGCCCAACTAAGAAAATATCCATCGGTGATGGGCCCAGCCAGACTACTTTAAGACTTCTTCTGTCATCAGTATTAAGTGTTTTGGGGAATAGGAGCAGAGGAGAAAGGGATGGTGGGAAAAAAAATCCCAGGCAGGAGGTTGGCAGTTCAGCAAAACAGGAGGGAAAGAAGATGAAGGGCAAAGGTCTTAGGGCCATGGTATTGGAAGTTGGTAGGTACTAAGTTTCAAAACTGGGATTCAAATTCAGATTCTCCAACTCTAAACTCCATGCTCTTCCACGGCACCTTTAGGACCACCATTCTGTGGTTCTGGGAGATTAATATTAATGATATTCATCTTCCTAAAGTCCATTCCTTGGCTCTCCTGACAGCTGATTAGACTCCACAGCCAGAAATCTTCTGCTCCACCTCAATGGCCCTCTGAAAGACACAAGCAGTGCTGTAAAATAGTGTCAAGTGTGGATGGGGCAGGGGAGGAGCCGTGAGGTATCATGTTTGATTGTGATGCAGCTAGTGAGGAGTAGCCTGAGACAAGTCTGGCCAGGGAGCATGAGTCCAACATTGTAGAGACCTTCAAAGCCAAACTAAAGAATCTGGATGCTCTCCATCTTCACTGTACTCCTTGAGATAAGCTCAAGGCCTTTCTCATCGATTTGTTGTTGATCAGTTGTTTTGGTCTTGTCCAACTCTTCATGACTCTATTGGGGGTTTTCGTGGCAAAGAAAATGAAGTGGTTCGCCATTTCCTTCTCCAGCTCATTTTACAGATGAGGAAACTGAGGCCAACAGAAGTAAGTGACTTGTCAGGGCCACACAACTAGTAAATGTCAAAGGCCAGATTTGAACTAAGGTCTTCTTGACTCCCGGGCTGGTGTTCTGTGGCCCTATATTCAATGATAGTCACTCCTAACTTCAGGGAATAGATTCAAAATATTTAGACCTCTAAAAGAACTTAAAACCGATGGAAGAGATATGGCTGGGGATGTAGACTCTAAATGAACATCCAGTGCAAACATCAACAACATGGAAATGGGTTCTGATCAAGGACACAAGTAAAACCCAATGAAATTGTGCATTGGCTGTGGAAGGGTGGGTGGAGGGGGGGGGGAACAATGTGATTATTGTAACCAAGGAATAATGTTCTAAATTGACTAAATAAACTAATTCAAATGGGAAAAAAAAACTTAAAAACAAATCAAAACAAAAAAAGAACTTAAAGACCAATCTCTCCATTTGACAGAGAGAGAAACTGAGGTTCAGAAAAGCAAATTACTGGTCATGAGGAGGATCAATTGACCAATCCATCAATTAACAAGTATTTATCAAGTATTTACAATACTCTAAGTACTCTCATCAGTGCTAAGGATTCAAAGCAAAAAAAAATTAGAAATGGAACAGCTCTTTCCTCAACGTTCTATGAGGTTAACAACACACACAAGTGTAGAAATCCCTACATGTACAAGGATAGAGAAAGCCTATACACAAATTTACACAACGTAGTCATTTGGGGAGGGCATCCAGGAGAGAAGGGACCAGAAAAGTCCCCCAATCCCAGAATCTCAGCGCTGGAGGAAACTTTAAGATGAAATGAGATCATATTTATAAAACCCCCTTACTACAATTAGTCCATGGTAATTGCTTAATTGATGCTAATCCCCATCTTCCTCCCCTTTCTTACCCCAACTAGTCCAACCCAAAGACAAAAAAAAGAATTCCTCCCACCACAACATGCCTGAGAAGAAGGAGTCTTGAGCAGTGAGGTGCACAGTGGATAGCGCTCAAAGTCTGCAATCAGGAAGACAAATTCAAATCTGGCTGGGTGACCACTTGCCCGTTTACCTCAGTTTCCTCTCTTGTATAAAAAGAGCTGGAGAGCAAAAGACAAGCCATTCCAGGATCTCTGCCAAGAAAATCCCAAATGGGGTCATGAAGAAGTGGACTCGACCAAGGCAACTGAGCAACAATCTTGACTTGAAGTGGAGCAAAACCCATATATCCTGAGGTAACCCAATCCCACTTTGAGCTGCAATAATTGTCAAGAGGCTCAGTTTGTCTTTAGAGGCTTCTCTAAATCTAAATCTATGTACTATGGAGATTGGGCTACAATTGATGTTCTTTGACACTGGACTCAGAATTCAAATCCAAGTCTATGGACTCTTTCTCCTCTCCAGTAATCTAAGCGTTAACCAGGCTGGTGTGTGAAGGGTCCCACCCTGTCCGTGGTAACCTCTGGACGGAGCGTGTAGCCATGACCCCTTGTCCCTAAGCCCAGCAGAGTGGACACAGTTGGGGAGGAGTGCTCAGGGCACTCTGGGCCAAGGCTCAGTTCCCAGGCTGTGGGGCTCACATTTCCCTGAGTGCACTTAGAGACATTCAGCAGATCCGTTAGCTCAAACCACAAGGATCTGCACATCTTGGCTGTTCTCTGAATCATTCCATTACAGCCACAACTCACGCAAGATTCGTGTGTCCAACTCCTTCGGCTGGAAAAAGGACCCAGATGTTGTTTCACAGACCTTCTGCATTTCTGACCCAGGGGATCCTGCCCCATCCAGACCCCAGTCCTTCCCCCCATGTCTCCCTACGCTGACCGAGCACCAGGAGCTGAGGCTAGAGAGCAAACAGCAAAGTAGCTTCTGCCTTCATAGAGCTCACACTCTCCTGAGAGATGTAACAAGAACCCAGATCGACTGGCATCGACTGATGCCAACTATGCCAGAGCAAATGCATGGAAAAGAGGGGGCTAAAAATAGGGAACTGGGAAAACCCCCTGTTAAAGGTAAAGCTGGAGCTGAGCCCTACAGAGACTTGGGGTTTCAAAAGGCGGAAGGGACAAAGGAGACACGAAGGGCACAGAGGACAAGCTCGCAATGGCATGAAGGTGGGGTGCGGATTGTCCTGTAGAGGGAAGAGGAAGGAGGCCACGTTACCTGGTGCGTTGAATGCGGGAGGAGGTGTGGGAGTAATCTGCTAGGAAAAATAAGCTGGAGCCAGACGGAAAAGATCTGAAGTGTCGAGTGGAGGATTTCATTCTTAAAGATTATATTCTTTTTTTTAAGCCCTTCTCTTCTCATCTTAGAATCAATCCTGTGTGTTGGTTCCAAGGCAGAAGACTGGGAAGGGCAACACAATTTTATTGTTTTTCATGTTTCATGCCAACTCTTCATGACCCAAGAAAACATGGGTTTTCTTGGCAAAGATACTGGACTTTAGAGGCCATTTCCTTCTCCAGCTCATTTTACAATTAAGGAAACAGAGGCAAACAGGGTTAAGTGACTTGCCCAGGGTCACACAGCTAGTAAATGTCTGGGGCCAGATGTGAACTCAGTGAAATATCTTCCTAACTCTAGGCCCGGCACACTCTCCATTGAGCCACCACGTAATAGATGCTAAGGAAGTATTTGTGGAATGAAATAAAGAAAAACGGCGTTAAATGGAGGTGGGGCAGCAGAAGGGGGTAGAGTGGAATGCACAAGCGGGCATAGAGCAGAGCTTTGGAGGCAGGTGAGTGATGAAGGCCAGGAGGGAAAGGTTTGAAGTTCTCTTTTCTGGGTCTTATTTGCTTTATTGAAGGTCCCATTTGTCTAGCTAGGCATGAACCAAAGCCTCTTTCATGAATGGAAGTCTGTATTTTTAACACAGGGCTGAACAGTTTTCCAGAGAAAAATAAAAGCCAAAGCAGAGAAAGCCAGGAGGACTGACAAAGTGCCCAAGCGACATGATGTCAATGTGAAAGGAAAAAACGCTGACTCCGGATTGAAACACCACCGACCAACACCTTCATTGTTGCAAGGGGCACCCGGCTCTATTATAATTTATGAAGCAAAGGGCCCCAGGAGCTCGCCAAAGCATACCTCAAGAACCCTAAAATAAGACATTAAATTTTGCTCATGAATGGAAGGGTTTGGTGGGGGAGGGACATTGAGGAATCCCCACTGCCCAACCCCAGGGCGGATGACATCCCAGAGTGGGTCCTCTACATGGCACTGCTGGCAGAGCCCCACAAGGGCAGCATTCAGGAAAGGGGACGGCCCAAGAAGGAAGGCTGTTTTATACCCTGTTAATTACACCAACAATTTTGAAAATTCACGACTGAAATAAAGACATTTACAGGAATTATATTTCAAATGGTATTTACCCATAACAGAATCCCCTTTGTTTATAATTACCAGATTTACGAACTGTTGTAAAGAAAAAATAGAAACATTGGCCCCAAATTCCCGCATTGTGCCCCCCTTAACCCCCTGCCCCAGGAGCTGGCTCCATCGCTGCAAAAATCTCAGGGATCCAGGTATTAAAGCAACTCTGACGTGGCCTGAAAGAGTCAAACATTGGGGCCTTTTCTGACCTCTCCTTTACAGGAATCTCACCTGATGAATTAATTCCATGTTCATAAAGGGCCAGAGATCAGAATCCATGCAAAAAGACATGTATTGATGGATAGAGCTGAAAGGCAAATACTCCGGGGTGTATATAATACTATCATAATATTAATGGGAATCATACTTTGCCAAATGCATTATTTGGTGGCTCAAAGTCCTCTCTGCATCAACAGAATCCATGGTTTCCTGCAACTCATGCCATGTTGCATTTCCCAGAAGAAGCCTTTCTCTTTCCCCTAGCTGTTTTTGTTCTCTCTCTCTCTCTCTCTCTCTCTCTCTCCTCTCTCTCTCTCTCTCTCTCTCTCTCTCTCTCTCTCTCTCTCTCTCTCTCTCTCGCTCATGTTCTCGCTCTTGCTCTGTCTCTCTCTGTCTCTCTGTCTCTCTGTCTCTCTGTCTCTCTCTCTCTCTCTCTCTCTCTCTCTCTCTCTCTCTCTCCCTCTCTCTCACTCTCTCTCTCTCTCTCTCTCTCTCTCGATCGCTCTCTCTTGCTCTCTCTCCCTCTCTCTCACTCACTCTCTCTCTCTCTCTCTCTCGATCGCTCTCTCTTGCTCTCTCTCCCTCTCTCTCCCTCTCTCTCACTCGCTCTCTCTCTCTCTCTCTCGATCGCTCTCTCTTGCTCTCTCTCGCTCGCTCTCCCTCTCTCTCGCTCTCTCTCTCTAGCTTGCTCTCTCTCTCTCACTTGCTCTCTCTCTTGCTCGTTCGCTCTCTCGCTCTCTTGCTCTCTCTTCTCTGTCGCTCCTTCTTTCTGTCTCTATCTTCCCTTCTCTCTCTGTCTCTCCTCTCTGTCTCTCCCTCTCTCCCTCTTCCTACTTTTCTCCCCCACTAATATCCCCATGGTAAAGTGTAAAGTCCTTTAAGAGGGGGCCAGTAGGTGGTACAGTGGATAGAGTGACAGAAGTGGAATCAGGAAGACTCATCTTCCTGAGTTCAAATCTGGTTCAAACACTTACTAGCTGGGTGACCCTGAGCAAGTCACTAACCCTTTTTTGCCTCAGTTTCCTACTCTGTCAAATGAGCTGAAGAAGAAAAAGGCAAACCACTCCAATATCTTTGCCAAGAAAACCCCAAATGGGGTTATGAAGAGGTACACATGACTGAACAACAATAAATGTCCTTCAGAACACAGGCTGCTTTTTGTTGTCTTTATATCCCCCATGTTTAGAATGTTGACTTGCATGCAGTGGCTGTTCCATCAATGCTCCTATTGAATTGAACAGAGATCACAGTCCCTTCACGCCTTCATTGCTTTATATCCTCATCATCCCCATACTTACCCAATTTTCTAATAATGATCCTTTCCACATATTCCTCAGTCTGATGTCCCTAAGCCTCTCTAGTGCCTTCAGATTTCATCAGGACTTCCCTGAGTTTTTTATAGAATTTCAGTGTTAGAAGAGACCTCAACAGCCACCAGGCCATCATTCCCCAATAGAATCTCACCCCTCCAACATCCCAAACCATCTAATCATATCCTTGTCAGACCATATCTTTTCATTTTCCGATGCGAATAGTGATAGATTAACACTTTCCCAAATGCTTTACCAAGATCTAGGTAAACCATGTCTGTGGTATTTCCTTGATCTACCTGTTTAGTGACTGACCAAAAAAAAAAAGGTCAATCTGACTTGCCCTGTTTCTGAAGCTATATTTGTAAACTTGTGGGTTAAAAGAAGGGTTTAAAACTAACTAACTAACTATATATATATATATATATATATATATATATATATATATATATATATATAAAACATACATATATAATATAAAATAACAGGTTTGTTTAGCTAAAGGAAGGAGGGGGAAAGGGGAATTAGGGGATATCTAACTTCTAACCCAAACAGAGATGAAAACCCTTATACCTTTTATCATTATTCAATTAAGGTTAGGGGTTTTGGTAGAAACAGGGACAAGGGCCAAAGAATCTCACAATACAGAAGTCCTCTTTGATTCAAGCAGTAATCCAGTAGTAAGTCACCAGCACTGTTAAAATCCACTTCTTTGTAGCAGCAGCAGCAAGGACAGGCAGAATAACAAGAAAGCCAAAGAAGAGGGAATCCCTGGCTCTCTGGGTCCACCCCAGAAACACCAGACAGACACCTTCTGGGATTTCCTGACTGCTAGAGAAAAGCAGCCTCTCCTTCTTCAAGAGGTCCATCAACTGTGTCCAGCAACTGCCTGCGTGTTCAGTTCCCCAACTTTTGAGAGTTCTATGTGGAATGTTTATTTGCTGAATCTCTTGTTGTCAGCTTGCAAAATCCCTTACTACATACTAACTCTGCAATCATCCTTTTTTTCCTATAAATTCTCTAATCTTCTCTTTAAAGGAAAACACATAGGTGGCACAGAGGATGAAGTCACCTCAGACACTTACTAGCTACATGACCCCGGATAAGTCACTTACCCCAATTTGCTTCAATTTCTTCATCTAGATAATGAGCTGGAGAAGGAAATGGCAAACCACTCTAGTATGTTTGTCAAAAACCCTCAAATGGGTTCAAGAAAAGTCAGACACAACTAAGCAACAATTAAATCATCTCTTTGATCATCCATTCTAGTACTTTGCCAAGAATTGATTAAGTTCTTTGGCCTCTGGCATGTATACTCTGTTCTCTTCCCTTTCTTAAAAATCTAGACATTTGCCCTTTTCCACTGACAGTGGCTCAGCATGAATACCTACTAAGTTCTTTGTGTGTCCCCAAAAGGCTATTTTCCCTAGATCAAATGACTTGTATTCTTCTGCTTTAGTGTTTCAGAATCCAAATTTACTAACAATTTGACAGCATCTCCGGAAAGAAACATTGTTCATCAACGGTGTTTCCCAGGATCAAAGAAAATATCCTTAATAAGACAAAAAAGAAGGATTTCTGATCCATGGAAGTGTCTTCAGGTGATCCTGTATTCCGATGATATCATGTTATTGAATTGAGCTCAGAATTCAATAGGGATTCCCCAAATATAGCTCAAGAACATTCAAAAAGATCAGACAAGTTATTCATGTAGGAAAAACAAAGTGAATGAGGAGGACTAGTTAGCCACAGGCAATTGGTTGAACAGCTGCCCAGTTGAGCCTCTGGTATATGTAACTTTAGATAACCAAGCAGCAAGTTTTTCTTAAGCACTTCCGAGGTTCTAGGCATTGTACCAGGCACTTCGTGACCTGAATCGAGCCAGGGATATGTCAGGAAGAGAATAAAGTGGATTGCCTTTGGGGAATCACCAGGCACTTTCAATAATCCCCAGCTGCTTTCTGTTGCAAAAACCCTTCACTTTAGCACCAATGTCATAAGTAGCCTACAAATCACGGGCCATGATCCCTTCAAATAATGATCTTAAAGTTACAGGTGACCCGAAAGGCAATGGAGAAGATGCAGGCTTCCCATGGATCACCTGGCTGTGAGAAGTGACCCGAAAAACCTCATGGAGGACACGAATAAGTGAAAGATGCAGTTTGGCCACCCAGGTACCAAGAATGAGGGATGCCAGATGGACACTCGGAGCATGCCATTGATACACTTGGAATATGAAAATGTCTAGAAGAAGGACTCCACCGTGGTGGCTAGATCCCCCATGGAGGGTTTTTGGACAGCCAGAAAATCCACAGGATGAGAAGGGGGGTAGCGGCGATGATCTGTGCCACCAGAGGGAGTACCCACATGAGTGACGTGGAAGGAACTTCAAATTTAAAGGTAGTTACTCATAACTGAATCCCCTTTGCTTGTGATTAGTGAAATTATTCACTACTGAACAGAAATCAAATACCTCTCCCATCCCTAGGGATCCACCATCCCATTACCAACCTCTGGGGGCATAGTCCCATGACCACTGACATTTCAGAGTCAGATTGGCTCCCACCTGGATGGCAGAGGTTTACACACAGGTCACCTAGCCTTGCTCTCCTTCTTCGTGGATCTCAGCAGATTAATTCTACATCCGTAAGTGGTCAAGAGTTTGGTGTAGCAGAGTAGATAAAGTATCCCACTTGGAGTGAGGAAGACCTGAGTTCAAATATGACCTCACAGGTACTAACTGTGTGACCCTAGGCAAGTCACTTAACCTCTTCTTACCTCAACTTCCTCATCTGTAAAAAGGGCATACTAATAACAATGCCTATGTCCCAGGGTATTGTGAGAATAAAGTATTTATATCTGAAAATGTTTGTAAAGCACTTAGCACAGGTGCTGGCATACAGCAAGCACTATATAAATATTCATCATTATTATTATTGTTGTTGTTGTTATTATTAGATTAGACCAAGTCAGAGGACAGATTATCTGAAATTTTTTGTCTTGTCATGGAACCTGACAATAATAGTGATAACAACCCCAGATGAGGGTGCCATGATATTAGTTTTACTGTGTCACCTCTCACAAAGTAGGAGTAATGATAAAAACCCACCTTAATAAAGACAATGAGAACTGACAATACTGCACAAGATCTAGCTATCTCCTTTCAATGGCACAGAGGCAACTGTCGTGGATTACCCAGAGGACAGCTGAATGGGCAGCCCATCGACTTAGTCCATGACTGACATTCTTATTCATGCATTCAGTTGTGTCTGACTCCTCATGACTCCATGCACCATAGCACACCAACTGTCCATAGGTTTTCTTGGCAAAGATACCAGACTTGTTTGCCATTTTCTTCTCCGGTGGATTGAGACAATAGAGATTAAATGATTTGCCTAAAGTCACAGCTAGTCATTATGTGAGGTCAAATTTGAACTTGGGTCTTCCTGCCACCAAGCCCAGAGCTCTATCTACTGAGCCGCCTCCTCATTGATATAAAGTCATAAAATCCAAGGACCACCAATCTCAGTGAAACCCAAACCCATTTCTGTTCATTTGTTTAAAAATTTATTTGTACCTTTTGTTCTTAAAGCACTTCCATCTCCCATTATACACTTTCTTTTTCAGCTCCCTCTCTCAGACAGTGATCCCTTATTTTAAAATAATAATAATAATAATAATGGGAAATGGCTCAGCAAAAGTAGCCACCACTCAACAAAGTTAGGCATCCTCTTCAGTATTCCACACCCATAACCTTTCCGCTGCAAATAAGAGGAGATACATTCCTGGATCTCTTCTCTGGAACCAAGTTCTGTCATTCCAATAACACAAGATTTCATTTCAGTTCATTTCTGTTGGTGTTTCCATTTATACAAATGTATATGTCATCATCATTGTCCATTTTAAATATTCTTTTTAATTTTTTAATTAGTGAGCCTTTTCCCCCCTTCCTACCTCCTCTCCATCCTTGCCCCCACTAGAAACATTGCTGATATGCACTATTACGTAGGTGCATCAATTCATAGCAGTCAACATCAGGGCAAGAGATCTGGGCACTGATCCTCTGAGACCCAGGTATGTGTCCTGCATTAAGGAGTTATAGAGGAAACTCTCACTTCCTCCATCAGTCACTGGCAGAGCACCGTTACATAAAACAGTGGCCTTGTCCCAACTTGGGACTTCAACACTCAAGCTCGAGGATGAAGGACACATTCCAGAAAAACAGACAAGCTAAGTAAGCTTTCCCAGTAATGAATGTCTGAGCTTACAGGCTACCAGCCAATTTTGTGGACGTGGTCAAGTCAAGAAACACTCAAGGTCTTTTGTCTCCTCTGTCAAATGCAAGTTATGAAAACCACCCTTCTGAAGTTGAACCCCGACTGGGTCATTGGGAGGACCATTCAAGACACCATGAGGGTCAACAGATACGTGGGTTTGAATTCAAATCCTGCCTCTGCTTCTTTGTGCAAGTCATTCCCCTCTTGGTGTCTGTTTTCCTATGTACACAAAAAAGGAGTTGAACAAAATGGCCTCTCATGGTCCTCTTCCAGCTCTAAATTGATGATCCTGTGGGAAAGAATTTTATAAGTAATAAGTTAACATGTAAATAGAATTTTAAATTTTGCCAAGCTCTTGGCATACATAATCTCATCAGAGCTTCTCCACAACTCCAGGAAAAATATCATCCCATTTTATAGATTGAGAAAATGAGGCTCAGAAAAACTAAGTGACTTACCCACACCTTGCACAACTAGCAAGTGTCAGAGGCAGGATTTGAACCTAGAACTTCCTGACTTTAAGTCTAGTCACTGCATCATGTTGTTCTATGCTCCCTGTCCCTGAAGGACTTCAAGAAGTTAGATGACTATTTATCAGGTGTGGTGGAGAAGGAATCCTTGTTCCAGACATAGTTAAACAAGATTTCTGAAGATCTAGCCACTGAAGACCTTTCCCAATTCTGAAATTGAGTGATCTTCTTTTGCTTTTCTGCATAAACAAATATAAAAGCACCAAATAGTCCATCTCCAGGCCTTCATACTAGCTGTCCCCTGTACCTGGAATGCACTACCTCCTTACCTCCATCTCTCAAACTCCCTGATTTCCTTCAAGATGCAGCTGAAGGTCTACTTTCCACATGAAGTCTTTGATGCCCTCCACCCCAGCTGCTAGTGTACACTGCCCCAAAGCATCTTCTACTGCATTTGTACAGATTACGTATATATAGTATCTTCTCCATCAGTGTCAGCTCTTTGGAGCCTTTGTATCCCCAGCCTCAGACACTCACTTACTAAATTCTTTTTGATGGATGGATTTATTAAAGTCTTACATTACTAAAACTGAAAGAGATTTTCTTAGAGACCTCAGAGTTTCTACTTTACTCTCCTCATTTCCAGATAAGGAAACTGAGATCCTTGACTGGGAAAATACTTATCCAAGATACTTAGTGACAGAGCTAGAATTCAGATGTAGCTCTGAAATGCTGCTAGTCAAGGTCTTTTTTCACAACTCTGTTTGAGAGTCAGGGGAACTGAGTCTAGGCTCTATGAATCCAACTCTCAAATAATGAGTCTCTCTATGGGTCTTCAGAAAAGAGTTTTATTGTCGTTCAGTCATTTCAGTCATGTTCAACTCTTTGTGATCCCATTTGGAGTTTTCTTGGCAAAGATATTGAGTGGTTTGTCATTTCCTTCTCCAGCTGATTTTACAGATGAGGAAACTGAGGCAAACAGACTTACATACTCTTGGGAAAAAGCAGATGGTCTCTAAGATTCTTTATGTTAAAAAAAAACCCTTTGAACTTCAGGCCTGCACCAAAGACTGACTAAGTTTATGATACCAAAGAACAATAAATACAAGCTTGAAAGATGCAACAACACAAGAAACATATCAAACAGCCTCTGGGTCTTAAATCAAGGTGTCACAGGAAACACAACATTCTCTCCCAAGCCCTGACAAGTACAAGTCATCCAATACCTCAGCTCTCACTAGTGTCTAAGAGAAGAAGTATTTCAAAAACACAGTGTCCTTTGTTGTGGGCTTTTTTGTTATTGTTTTTAAAGCTCATTGATTTTCCAAGAAAATCAGAGCTCAATTGGGACAGTGATGGCCAGAGAAGGGATCTCTGGCCAAACACTGGTTCTCGTGACCAAGCCCCTTGGGTACCACATTTCACAAGAAGCGTGCGGGGCACTGCTTAGGTTACATGACAGCTCCTTGGCCAGCCCAGAGACAAACACACTGTTTCACCCCTCCCTGCCTCATTCCTTATATGGAGCTATTTGTATTGTTCAGACTCAATGGGATAACAGGAAATTTTTTTATTACCAATGACAAATGACAAATGGCAATGATAGTAATAGCTAACACTCATCTAGTGCCAAAGTGTTTTACATATGTCCTCTCATTTGATCCTCAACAACAACCCTGGGAGGTAGAGGCAATTATTATCTCTATTTTACAGATGAGGAAACTGAGGCAGATCGAGATTAAGTGACTTGTCCAGGGTCACATAGCCAAAAAGCATCTGAGGCTGGATTTCTACTCAGGTCTTCCTCTTTCTGAATCTAATGATCTATCCACTGAGGCACCTAGCTGCTTTTAGCATAATTATTGTTTTTCTATAGTACTGTAAGGGTTGGAAAGTATTTTTCTTATGTTAATTCATTTGATCCTCACTACAACTGGTGAGGTGTATGGAACAGCAATTATTATCCCATTTTAAAGATGAGGCACTCAGAGCCTAACCAACTGGCCCAAGGTCACCCACTTGGAATTCGACTTTTCTCCCTCCTTCATCTTTGACAACCTTGATGAAGTCCTGTGATTCTCTTTCCTCATCTCCTACATCCTGCTCTTCTCTCCACTCGCTCAGCCTCCATCCTCTGTCGGTGATGATGTTGGTGTTGTAATATCCTCACAACTGGGCTCTTTGTCTCTCATTTTAGGCAGATTATTTGGGCAGACACATAAAGGATGAGTTGGAGAGGATGGAACCTGGAGGCAAAGTCAAGGAGAACTCTTCTGCCTTGGAACCAGTACTCAGTATTGCTTCTCAGACAGAAGGTAAAGGGTTTGGGTTGGTTGGTTGTTTTTAATGGGGTGGCTGATGGCTCACTGGATAGCCTGCTAGACCTGGAGATGGGAGGTCCAGGGCTCAAACCTGTCTTCAGGCATTTCCTAGCTGTGTGACGCTGGGCAAATGATTTTAACATCTTAGTATCTCTGAGAAAACCCTTTAATAAAACTTGCATAGCAAGTACATTCATCATCCATTGGTAGTGAGAGTTTCCTAATCATAAAATATTCCCAAACCAGTGACATCAGGAATGATTCAAAAGACAAGTAAGATCTGACCACATGAATCTTTTGCTCCAAAAGTTTCAATGGCTCCCTAGTGGTTCTAGGATAAAATACACTCTCTTCAGTCTGATATTTAAGGTCCCCCATGGCTTGGCTTCAGCCCACCATTCCAGTCTGATTTCTCCCTGTAGGAAATGGCTCACTCAAAAGCCTTTTTGCCCCATGGAAACACACCCTTCTCTATGTGCCAACTGATATGTCTCCCTGTCTAGGTTTGAAACAAATATACTGAATGAACCCCTTTAATGACTTGCCTTCTAAACTGCAATAAAGTGGATTTTCTTGCCCTGATATACATCACAAGGATGGCTCAGAGCTTTCTGTGAGCTAATTAATAACAGATCAAGAATTTAATTTTCAAAACTTTCAGGAGGTGTTTAATGACTCTTGTCCCAAATCTGAAAAATCCAAGAAGTCACAAAACAGATAAACTAAAGGGGCCCTAAGAGATCATGTCATCCAACTCCTTCATTTACAAAGGAAAGAACTGAGGCACAGAGAGAGCAAGTAATTTGCCCAAAGCAGTAGTTTGTATGAAAAAGATCTGGGGGTCTTGGAGGACTGCAAGCTCAGTATGAGTCAAAAGGGCAACATGGCAGTCAGTCAACTATCATTTATTCAACATCTACTATGTACCAGAAACCAGGCTAAGGATATAAAGAAATGAGGACACAAAGAAAAGCAAAAAATAACCTCTGCTCTTAAGGAGCTCACATTCTATTGAGGGAGAGAATATGCAAATAGCTATGTACCAATAAGATATAGTCAAGATAAATTGGGGTTCATAAAAAAAACAACTCATGTAATCTTGGACTATGTATGAGAAGGGTAGCTTACAGATGCCAGGAATTCATATGGAGTCTCTCATATGCCACCAAATACCCAGAGATGGGAATGTAGGAAGATTTTAAGGAGGAACGGAGAACATTTAAAGAAGGACATTGATAAACAAGGGTGAAAACAATGGCGATGGGTGTCTGGTCTATTTCACAAAAGGTCCATTTGAAGGATCTTTGAAACAATAATCTCAAGGAGAGTACAATAATCATCTTTAAATTTTTGAAAGGTTGTCTTGTGGAAAAGGGATCTGACTTGTTCTGCTTGTTCGTAGAGGGCAAAGCGAGGGCAATCAGATGCAAAAAGCCAATTTAGACTCAATGCTTTGGGCTACCCAAAAATGAAATGGGTCACCACTGGAGGGAATGAGGTTCTCCTCTTTGGAGGTCTTCAGGAAAATGTTTGATGACCACCTGTTGAGTGGAGCTGTACGTAATAGGCACTTAATCAATATTTATTGACTGACTGATTGACTAGTGGGAATTTTTTTTCAGGCATGGGTTGGAGTAAATGTCTTGGGCTTCCTTCTGAACCTAAGAAGTCTAAAATGTTCAATTTCTGCCCCAAAGACAAGAACAAGAAGGTTCAGCTCCTCCAACTCCAAAGCCACTTGCACCACACTGCCAATAGCCCTTCAGGGTTGTTGCAGACTCACGGAATTTGAAGGGGGAGGATGTGAAGCTCAGCTCTCCTACCCCTGGCCAGCTGAGGTTTTCACCTTCACAACTCCACCTTCCCCTCTGATATCTGGTACCCCAGGTGGAGGCAATCTTAATGCCTTCTGCCTGCTTCCCCTAAGGCTTTCTGCAAGAAGCCTGATTACAGTTAATACCTGTAATTGGAAGGTGAAGCTGTGAATGGGATGGAGGCCAGAATTGGGGGGGGGGAGTGGGGAGGAGCAGCTGTTCACCAGCTGTTCCAGTGAGCTGGGGCAGCACCCAGACATTTAGGTAAGGAATTAGGCTTATTCAAAGAGACAGGGATTGAAATTTAGGGGGATTTGAAGGAGGAAGGGGGAGCAAAAGAAAAGGAAAATGGAGTTCAGGTTCTGTCCACTAGATAATTCCAAAGCTTCTTTTTCATCATATAATCACCCTTTCATGCTGTGCCAGAGTCCTTTGTCAGTAGCCCAACCTTCCAGCCCTGGTAGGATTCTACCTCCAGGAAGCAAAGTCTTTTCGCAGGCAAGGCGTCCCATCAGATCTCTCTGGGTGAACACAGTTGGTCTGGACACCCCACAATTGCTTCACATTGGACATCCTGTCAGCACGGAGATGCTGGAATCGTGTGTTTGCAATTACTCTCAAAAACCACCACCAAATACTAGCCTGAAGCAGAGCCATGAAGAGGGTTGGGCTTGTCTCCCTGTCTCCCTTGATCCAGATGGAGCTGAAGGAAAAGCAAGAGGAGCTAGTCTCTAGGGACCTAGGTTCCCATCTTGGCTTTGATGTTTACTGTGTGACCTTGGATAAGTCAAATAACCCACACCCCTCAAATTCCTCATGTGCAAAATAGGGATAATTCTTCTACAACTTTAGAGGTGATGATGAAGATAAAATAAGATAGTGAATGTAAAGCCATTTGGAAACCTTACAGTACTTTATAAATGGCAATGGCTACTCTGATATTCCTTAAGGTCTCTTCAACCTCTAACATTCCAGGTTCCCACATTCCATTTCCTAAGGTCTCTTCAAGCACCACCACCTTCTTGATGTGCCATATTTCGGTCTCTTTCAGGTCAGATGCTAATATCCCTTCTCATTCTAAACTCTCCTTGTTCTTAAAATTCTAGGCATTAAGGTCAATTCCATGTCTGATGTCCTAAAAAATTATATTCCCTATTCTAAGACCCTCTCAGATTTAACATTCTCTGTTCTAATGCCCTCCTAATTCTGATATTCCATGTTCTAAAGCCCCTCCCAGTTCAGACATGTTCTGTCCTGAGAAAAGGGAGTCCATTGCTGCTTGAGGCATTGTCTCCTCATCATTTTAGTCACGTCCAAATCTTCATGACCCCATTTGGGTTTTTCTTGGCAGAAATGCTGGAGTAGATTGCAATTTCCTTCTCCAACTCATTTTACAGATGAGGAAACTGAGGCCAAAAGGGTGAAATGACTTGCCCAACATCACTCAGCTAGTGTCTGAGGTCATGAACAAAAAGTCTACATTTGCCTCCATTGATCCCAGTTCTGCCCTCTGGCAGTCTAATCCCCCTTTTATGTACCATAGACTTTGAAATACCTGAAGACAGCTCTTATGCCCCTCCTTAGTCTTCTCTTCACCAGCTTAAACACACCCAGTTCTTTCAACCAGTCCTCAAGACCTCTCACCATCCTAGTTGCTGTCTTCTTGGCTTCTCCAGCTTCTCAATGCCTATCCTAAACTACGGTGCCCAGAATCAAACCCAATGATGCAGGTGAGGTCTAGCAGGGCAAAGTTCAGTGGAATAATCACTTCTCTAGTCTTGGAAGCTAAACTTTCCAGGGCTTAAGTACTAGGTCATCTCTGGGTCTCCATGTTGGTAAAGGAGGTTCCCAGAGCAGTCGTTCCCACCTCTGGCAAAATGCTGTTTTCACTTATGAGATTTTGATCTGGTAAGGTCACAAGGAAGAAACTGAGTTTGAGAGAGGGGAAGTGTATTGGGTACTAAGCCAGAATATGAGCCCAAGTTCACTGAATCCAACTCAAATGGTTTTTTCCCAGGATATCATGCCTATACAGAGAACACATTTTCCCGGTGAGAGGGAAGTTTGCAGAAACTAGCACAAGCCCACAAAGCATCTGTGTCCAGAAGATGCTGGGAAGCCAAGTCCTAGGAATGTAACAGGATGTAGCCAATGAAACAGGGTGGCACACAGAGCAGCAAGGCATGATGATATGCCATCTCTTTGATCTTCTTCTATGTTGAACAGGCCTGGCCCCTGGTTTATTAGCCATCACCTTGGAAGAAAGACAAAATTGCAGCAGGGATTCATTTCTTCTCTGTCCAGAAGAGAGCTCAGCTCCACTGTAAAATCCAGACAAACCACCCAAAGCAAGTATCTCTTACTTAGAAGAGCGTTCTCTGCTCAATAGCCACCTGGCTTGCTCCAACATGCCCAGGGAATGAATGACCACCCAACTCATCTCCCAATCCAGATGTTCCAGCAGAGCTGGAACCAAATCCCAAAGAGCAGTTACTTGGGTTTTTAGCTAACCTTAATTGCCTTCATGGGTACATGGTTTTGGAAGGTATCCTAGAAAAGGGAGTTTCCAAGCTGGGAAGGACTTTAGAAAACAACACGCTGGAACTGGGAGGGATCTTAGAAGGGTCACTTAGGTAACACAGAGTCAGCAAAAGCTGAGTTCAAATTCTGCCTCAGAACCTTATTAGCTATCTAAACCTTGGTAAGTAACTTAATTGGTCTGTCTTAATAGGTAGTTCGGTACTGCAGTGGATAGAGTAGTGTTCCTGGATTCAGGAAGAACTGAGTTCAAACCCAACCTCAGATATTTGCTGGGTGACCTTGGGAAAGTCACTTACTCTATTTGTCTGTTTTATCACCTTTAAAATGAACAGAAGACAGAAATGGCAAACCACTCCAGAATCTGCCAAGAAAACTCCAAATGAGGTTAAAAAGAGTCAGACACAACTAAAACAAATGAACCAGTCCTAGTTTTACCATCTATAAAATGAGGATAATAATAGCTCTTATCTCGTGAGGCTGTTGAGGATCAAAAGAATTATGTGAAAAGAGCTTTGCCAACTTTAAAAATCTATGTAGTAATTAAAATGGTCTTTGAAGAAAAGAAGATAAGGAGGAGGTGCATGTCCAGTTCAGAGGTAGAGAGATGAGGGATGGAGGGCACTATTCTAATGGAAGAATCCTGCAGCACTTTGTGACTTTACTGTCATCGGGCTCTCCAAATAAGCTTGGCATGGAAACATAATTCCAGAATCTCAACACTAAAAAGGACCTCAGAAGTCATCTAACCCAATCTTTCTCCAAACAAAAAGAATCTTTTTCTTCCACAGAACCACCCAGTGGCTCTCCACTGCTCCCCTGGAAGCAAAATTCACTGCCACTTATGGTAACCCATTCTGTTCTGAGATAGCTCTAATAGAAAATTTCCCATAATTCAAGAAGCTACTCTAAAAATAGACCCAAATAGTATTGAAAGGGAGGGTCTTTCAAAAACACTAAGGATGCAGCCTGGAAGAGAAGGAAAAAACATTGGACTTTGGGTGAAGAGAGCTGAGTTTGAGTTGTGACTTTGTTATCTGCTTTCTATATGACCAGAGCCTTTCTCTCTTTGATAAAATAATTATCGATGATGACCATGATGATAGTAGTGGTGGTGGTGGTGGTGAAGATGGAGAGGAGGAAAGCAATGAATATGATAATGGTGGTGTTAATGGGGAAGAAGATGATAAAGATGAGGGTAAAAAGGAGGAAATGATGAAGATGATGACAATATACTACCCACCAATAGGGTAGTTGTAAAGGGAATTAACATAGAGATGTTTCTACTGACTCATGACTTGATCTACATCCTTTTAGCTCATGGCCTCCTGTAACTCTAATTACAACTTACTCTCTGCCTCCATCAATGGATTCTCACTCTCCCCCCCCCCCAAAAGGCATTCTTGGGTGACTCTCTCTCTGGTAATGGACTCTAGGCAAGCTCTTGGACAACAGATGGTTGATCAATAGTCAACATGCATTTGTTAAATGCTTCTTGTATGCCAAGAACTATACAAATCACAAAGATACAAAGAAAGGCAAAAAAATGTGCCTATCCTCAAGAAGCATATATTCTATTGAAGAAAACAACATGTATATAACTATGTACACAGGGTTAATAGGAGGTATTCTCAGAGGAAAGTTTCTAGCAATAGGAAGGACCAAGAAAGTCCTCCTGTAGCAGGTAAGCTTTAAGGTGAGCTTTGAAGGAAACCAAGGGAGCTAAGAAGTAGAAGTGAGGAAGGCAGAGTATTCCAGGCATGAGGCATAGCCAGGGTAAAGACATGGAGATGGAAGATGGAGTATCATATTGGAGGAAGTGTCCGTTTAGCTGATAATAGAATTCATGAAGGGAAATAACTTATAAGACTAGAAAAGTATGAATGGGCAATTATTGGCATGATGATGGTGGTGGCAGTGAAGATGAGGGCAAGGAAGGTGATGAAGACAATAATAATGGTAATAATGAAGAGAAGGAAGAAGGAAGAGGAGAAGGAGGAGGAGGAAGAGGAGGAAGAGGAGGAGAGGATGATGATGATGATGATGATGATATGATGGTGATGGCTACCCTGCCAAACAGAGGACTTGATCCTGAAAATGATAGGGAGCCATTGACACTCACTGATTAGGGAGGTAAACTAGACCTACACTTTAGGAAGATCATTTTGCCAGCTCGGTGGATATAGGAGATTTGAGCTCAAAAGACCAGTGGGCAGACTCTTTCAATATTCCAAGAGAAAGGGGATGTACTAAGATGGTAACCATGTGAATGGAGAGGAGAGGACACACACAAGAGCAATAAATTATGAGATCTGGCAACTTTGGCGTTATATAATATAAGGGAGAGCACAGTTGCACTGCCCAGTGTTAGAACTGTCCTCAGAGCCGTTAGAGCTTGCCAGGGATGTTTTTCTGTGGGCACAGTCTTCGAATACAAAGGCATGTCCATGCTACAATGTGATACTGGAGAAACCCATTAGTGAACTCTACTCCTCAGAAGTGGAGATCCCAGAGAAAGGACAGAGATCAAATTGTGAGTGGGCCTAGGTCTAATTGGCCATCTCTCTGGCCCATCAGTTTTATGGTGAATTTGGTAAAAGGTGTCTAGAGACTGTTCCAGTCTCACGTTCTCCCTGCTTTTTTCATTGTCCCTCCACACTAGGTAGGGATCCCTGGGGCAGTGGCAGCATGAACAGGAATCACAGCTGCCTCTCTCATCTCCACCTGTCTAGTCAATTTATGGCTCCAGCTGCTCTTTCCTCTAGGGCTCTCTTCCCAACCTGTAATGAGGCATCTTTCTTCTCCCCACTTTATTCAGTGATTGATTGCACAACTCCTCAGATCTTCCTAGCCCCCTTCCTCCCCGAGTCTCCACCCACCCAATCTGTCTATAGTCTTCCAACCAAAGTGAAACACTCAAGGGGCTCCCAGGGAGGAATGCTAATGGGATCTCAGTTGGGTTGGGGAAGTGGGCTGGCAAACAGGGACTGACTGGCCCAAGAGATGCCATAACATGTTGAGTCTTGGGAGGCTTTCATCCCAGTGAGGACAGTTATCATGGAAGAGGGTTAGTGTTCACTCTCCAACACCTCAGGGATTGAACCAATAGATATGGGTTTGAAGTTCCAATAGAAAGTCAGCAATTTTGAGGCAGAGATTTTATTCAGCCTTTAAGGGGTAGGCTAGGTCCCACTTCTCTGCTAAAATGCATAATCCTTGAGAGAAGGAAATGATATATTTTTTTTATTTATATCCTAGGTGCCTGACACACAGCCTGACAATGAGTAGATACTCAATAAATATTTGTTGATTGAACAATTGATTGCAAATTGGTACTGCTTCATTTTTCTGTTTTTGTATCTTGGCTCTAGGCATAATTCCTATTTAATAAAGCTTGTTGAATTGAATCAAATTGAACTGAACAGAGTTGACTTAACCACACTCTAAGCAGGAAGAGCTATGGTCTCTTCTGTTCCCTAAACTTTGTGTCTTCCAGACTGGAGCAGAGTATACTTCACACTATGATAATAATAACAGCAATACGGTCATAAGTTTAGAGATGAAAGAGACCCTAGAGGTTTTTGAATTCAGCTCCTTCATTTTATAGATGAAGAAACTGAAGTAAGAATGGAACCCAAGTCTTTCCCTATGCTCCACTGCACCTCTTTGGCAAAGCAGCTTAAAACAAAATAAGAAGTTCAGCATCAACCCCAAACTTTACTTTAGAGACTGGAGGAATAAAGAAAACAAAAGTAAGAGGGAAAGAGCTCCAAAAAGGAGGATGTAGAAAATATTTGGTCTTCTCCATAGTCCCAAGTAATTCAACAAAACAAAAATGCGTATTTGGTACTCCCTTCCCCTTCACTTTGCTTACTCCATTTCCTCATCTGTTTAACTTTCAACAAGTAGGCCCCTCTCAGAGCTCACCTCAGCCAGGGTCTTCACAAAGAGCACAGAATCTGTTCTCCTTGAAGGTCTTCAGGAAGCCTCCCAAGGCATCCCAATCCAATTTAGGACAGCTCTCACTGTTCCGGATTTTTCTCTCATATACAACCTAAGACTTCCATCTTGTAGCTTCCCACTCCACCCCCATTCCCAGCATTCCCAGTTCTGTCCTCTGAGGCTAAGCAGAACCAAACTGGCCAGTCTTCCTCAGGACAATCCATCCAATCCTTAAAGATAATTGTCATTCAGACATTTAATCATGTCTGACTCTTTATGACCCAATGAACTATAGTCACCAATTCTGTCCATGACATTTTCTTGGTAGAAATACCAGAGTGGTTTGCCATTTCCTTCTTCATTAGATTAAGGCAAACAGAGGTTAAGTGACTTGCCAAGGTCACCCACCTAGTAAATGTCTGAGCACAGATTTGAACCCAGGTCATCCTGGCCATCCAGCCCAGAGCTCTGTCTCCCAAACCACCTAGCATCATGCTCCAACTCTTCCCTAAGCTAAGCATCCCCAGTTCCTCCAACAAATCTTGGATAGAGCAAACTTGAGGCTCTTCATCTCCAGATGTCCTCCAACTTCTCAAGGAAGGAAATAAAAGGAACCATCCTCACAGCTTCCTTTAAGCCAGTAGAAAAATTATCTGATTTTTTTTGCCTTTGAATTTGAGCTGGTACCTACCCAGCTCTGTCTTGCTTACTGGTTTAATTTCCCCACCCACTTTATCCCCATCATAATAGTAAAAGAGGTGATAAGTCTTTCCACACTTAGCTGGCTGGGTCCCTCCATTGATCAGTTAATCAACAAACATTTATTAAATACCTACTATTATGCCCATCACATATGTGTATGGGGTGCTCAGGGAGGAGTAATATCTTTGGTATGGAGGGCTTGTCGTGCCCTCCTAGGGCAGCTCTCCAGCCTCTGACCCTCACCTGACACCCAGCTCTCACTTGTGGCTCCCAGTAGCTGCTAGCATATGGTAGCAGCCATAACCCTGGGCAACGACTTCGACAGGCCGGCTAAACCTTGTGAGGGTAGCCATCGGGTCGTCGTGGACCCCTGGTGAACCAGGGCTTTGCTCACCCAGCATGTGAAGACTGCTCTGGTGGAACAGGCGGAAGAAACCAATAGGAAGGTTCAACGGCTGAGAGGGCAACACAGCAAAGCACTGTGGAGTGCTTAGGGCGTGTTGGAGCACAAAAGACAACACGGCCATCCAATGCAGCTGAGGAAGTCTCCAGGTGTAACAACTTTTCGAGCCACTGGACCCAGGCTTCCAACGCCGAGAGAGTGGGACTGTCTCTGTGCAACGACTTTTCCACTTAAATCTTCATGCACAAGTGTCTTTGTGCACAAAAACGCACAAAGATAATAGTCATCCTCAGTTACCGAGAGACTACTACTATATACTATACTAGGTTCTGGAGACATAATGACAAAAGTGAGGCAGTTCTTGCCTTCAGAGAGCTTAAATTCTATTGTGAGATGCATGTACTTTGAAGGGGGACCTTCAAAAGAGATACAAAATAGATAGAAGGTAATTGAGGGGCCAGCACAGGTAGTTGACAACAGATGAGAAAATCAGGAGGGGCCTTACGTAGAGGGCAGCGCTTTATCTGAGTATGGAAGGAAACTTGGGATTCTAAGAAGTGGACATGAGGAGGAAGAACATGCTAGGTTGTGTAGTTCATAACGCAGGGTCATTCTTGGAGTCTTTCAGTCTTAGTAGAACCAGCCAGATCCTACTTCCCACTGTTGCAGCCTTCACAAACTGGGGTCCCTTCCACACCTAGATGAAGCAACAGAGGACTTTGTGGGACAACTTTGTGTGCTCTCCATGTGACAACAATGGTGAGAAGGAAAATGTAAATGACTGAAATGAGCAGAGGCTGGCCAGCCACCCAGGAGAAACTGAACTCCATCCCTTCTCAGCATCACTCCGTAAAAGCATTAAAAGGCTATTTATATCTACATAGAGCTGGTGCTGATGATTACTAACCCAGCCCCACTTATTCTGAAGAAGGAACAGGATGACATTGTTCAGCAACTGTGAGTTCATTGCTTATAGTTGGGGAGTGGCAGGTTGTGCACCAAGGAAAGCTCCCACTGTGATCATGGTGGAGCTCTCACTGTGATCATGGTGGTCTGCACTTTTGTACCCTTGAATGAGTTCATCTAACTCACTGGGATTTATTTCTGTAGGTCTTAGAGCCCATGGGATTGATCCTATGTGTTCTTTTGGGGGGAAAAAGACTAGGCAAAAGCTACCTTCTGGTTTAGCTTTCTACAGGTTGTAGAAGGAATCTGGGGACACAACTCAGCCTTTTGGGGTTCCAAGAAAGACAAACTCATAATGTAATTTTGTCCCCAGGGTTTTCTACTTAGAACATGTTCAGGTAATGTCATTCTGAGTCCTTGTCTCCAGTCATGACAAGATGAGACATCAAGCCTGAAAGGCAGTCCAAGGCATAGTGGCTGTAACCATCCTAGAATTTCCTTGCGATGACCCCCTTCAGCATGACAAAGACACCAATTTTTTGATAAGCAATCAAAAAGCATTTACTAAGTACTTACTATGTACTAAAGGAGCAGATAGGCAGCACAATGGCTAGAGCTCTGGGCCTGAAGTCAGGAAGACTCATCTTCATGAGTTCAAATCTGCCCTCTGATACTTACTGATATGACTCTGAGAAAATCACTTAACCCTGTTGGCCTCAGTATCCACATCTGTGAAATAAGCAGGAGAAGAAAATGGCAAATCATTCCAGCATCTCTGCCCAAAAAAACCCAAATGGAGTCATGAAGAGTTGGACAGGACTAAAACAACTGAATGATAACAAAAACCATGGACCAAACAACAGGATCCAAGGCCAAAATGAAAGAGCCCCTGCCCTCAAGGAACTTACATTCTAACACAATGACTAAGGCTGCAGAAACTTGAATTAAATGAGGGCCCAGAAAGAGTAATAGAACAGATAGCGATGACCTCATTGCGGGGTAGCATTTGGGGCAAATTCCTATTGGGAATCCCACCTGAAGCAAAGTTCCCTTTTCCCTGTAAGGTTATGACAGCCTATTTATTACTATATCTTACTGAAACTTTGTACCCTAATGGCTGCCATACTGCTCCACGAATAGTAAGTGCTTAAGTGTTTGTGCAATGGATGGAATGGACGAGTGAAAGGCTGGATGAGCACTTTAGAGGAAAGCAAATCTACTTTGGATCTGGCCCTTTTCATTAGCACTACCAAGAAGAAAGCAATGGGAAAGCTGAATGTTGTGATTTAGTAGGTCTTCCCATGAATTTCTCCCAGATCTTAGAGGGGAAGAATTGGGCAAGGCAGAGAAATGGGAATTGGAGGGGGGTAGAGGGTGGCCAGGGTTCTCTTCCATATGCAACCAATTAGGCATTGGCAGTCATGGCTCTTTGTATTTTATCTCTAGTCACAGAGAGTAAACTATGTACTCTGATTTTATTGAGAAATATTTTGAGTCAAAAAAATGAAAAAAAAAACCCTTCCAACAACAAGATTTGACTTTCAATTAGATTCTTCTTACATAAGCAGGGCGTTGCCAGTTATCCAGATGCTCCTCCTATATCATGCAACACTGACTAACAAACAACCATGGAGGCAGAGATGGAAGAGGTAATAATAATACAATAATACTCGCTTTTTACAGTACCTACTATGTGCCAGACACTGTGCTAAGGTGCTTTATAGATATTATCTCATTTGATCATTGCAACTACCTGAGGAGATAGGCATCTTCATTTTATAGCTGAGGAAATTGAGGCAAGCAGAGATTGAGTAACTGGCTCAAGTTAACTCAGTTAAGTAAATGTCAAGGACTAGAGTTGAACCCAGGTCTTCCTGATTCTAAACCATCCACACTAAGCCACCATTTCTACCATCACATAAAGGCATGGCTCATTAAGGGTTTTGTTCCTTCCTAAAATCAGGGATGAGCACAGGCTTCTGCTAGGGAATGGAAGTGGTCCTGGATTCTCATACCTTCTGGTCCCTAGAATTGGCCAGAGAAATGCCTCAGGTTTACTCTGAGCTTAGTAACCAGCTCACAGTATAAATTTGGACAAGATGGGCTAAAAAGTTCTAATCTGCCCATTGAAAGGGTTTGATTAGACACATTCTAAAATCTCTTCCACCACTAATAATTTTTGTGATCACAATCTTTGTTCTTGGGATGTTCCTAATTCCTCTATTCCATTTTCCATGTTCTAAGATTCTCTGTTCAACAATCCTTTCTAGTTCAGAAATTCCATGTTCTAAGGTCCTCCCAAGCTTGGATATTCTTGAGTTCCAAGGACCCTATCAGCTCTGACATTCCCTGCTCTAACATTCTGTGTACTGTGTTCTAATATTCTGGATTTTAGTCTCTCCAAGCTTTGATCATTTACGTTCTAAGCCCCCCTGCCAACTGTGGTATTTTCTCTTTGGAGACCTCTCCTCTTTGAGTTCCTATTCTATGTCCTAGTTAGGTAACATAATAGATAGATAGAATACATGGCCCGGAGTCAGGAAGACCTGAGTTTGAATTTTGTCTCATATATTTACTCCATGTAAGACCCTGGGCAAGTCACGTAACTTCTGTCTGCCTCAGTTCCTTCATCTGAAACATATGGATAATAATAGTTTCTACTTCCTGAGATTATTAGAAGGATCAAATGAGATATTTGGAAAGTGTTTTGCAAACCTTTAAATGCTGTAGAAATACTTACTAACTGTTGTTGTTGTTGTTATTATTATTATACCAAGAGCTTGGACTAGAACCCAGGTGTCCTGGTAGCTAGTCCATGTTCTCCTTTATTCAGATCGAGGGGAAGAGTTTGGGCAAATCCCAGACAAAACAACAGCCCTGGAAAGTTGGGCTGCTGGCACTGAAGTAGTCGTTGGTGATTATATTGCATGTGGCACCGAAGGGAAAGATACTAGGGAGCCTTGATTGAAAATGAAGCCTCCTGTTGGGTCCTCCAGCTCCTTTGTTGGGACATGATTTTGGCTTCTCTTCTGAATCCCATCTTGGAGAGGAAAAATCTGCAGAGGTTCCCGGTGCACAAACAGAATTGAAGGGAGAGGGCAGGTCATCAGTGGCCATCCCATGGGGTCAATGGATACTGAGGGCAGAGAGAGAAGAGCATAAACCAAGAGCCCTGCTCATAGTAGGTGCTCAGTAAATGGGGAAGTAAATTTGATCAAATAGCATATAAATAAGAGAGCATGACAGTGGTAGATGGAGCGTGGGCCTTGGAGTCTGGAAGTTCTAGGATTCGTTCTAGACCTGGCCTATCCTGGTTGTACTGTAACTGTGCATAAAGCACTTACCTTCTTCCATGCCCAGGCAACCCATTAAGATTATAAGAAAAACATTTATAAATAATAAACTTATAATATTATAAATAAAACAATTGCCTTTCTATGTTTGATAATTTTCTACACAAATGAACTCATAGATCCTTTCAAGAAAAAAGCTGGGTGGCTCAGTGGATTGAGAGTCAGGCCTAGAGATGGGAGGTCCTGGGTTCCAATCTGGCCTCAGACACTTCCTAGCTGAGTGACCCTGGGTGAGTCACTTACCTCCCATTGCCTAGCCCTTAGAACCAATACACAGTACTGATTCTGAGAAGGGAGATAAGGTTTAAAAAGAAAAGAAAAAAGCCATATAAAAATCATGATAATAGCTATTTCCATTTCTATGGGACAAAATTTATAAAGGTTTCTCCCTTTGAAGTAGGGATTGTATGCATCTTGTTTTGGTAAAATCAGAGGGTCATAGATTTAGTACTGGAAGGAACCCTGTAGACCATCTGGTCCAACCCATTTGACAGATGAGGAAACTGAGCCTTGACTCATCCTCAAGAGGGAGCCATGGTGGGGAATGAAGCTGTCTGCTGTGCCCGAGACACACAGGATATGAGCACCCATCCTCGAGTCACAAAATCCTGGGTCCATATATGGCCTTAGACACGCTATCTCCCAGGATCAAATGAGCAATGTTTGTAAAGCACTTTGTAAACCTGTAAGTACCATGAAATGCTAACTACAGTTCTCATTGTTGATGGGGGTTTTACATCGCCTGTCCTTTTCCCAAGCATTCTATTGTTCGGTTATCTTCGAGCTATCGATTTTTTGAGTCTTGTGAACCACAGACTTGGACAGGAGCTGCTGGAGGCCAGTGATCAGGGCCCATCATGGAAGAGGAGGAGGAAAGCAGGCAGAATTCCATTTGGGAAATTGTTCAGCATTTTCAATAGTCCCCAGCTGTTTTCTGGGACCACAGCCCGTCTCTTTAACACACACGTTTCCCCAACGTAGTCATATAAGTGAATAATAGAGTCCCACTATCTCCAAAGGTTCACAAGTTGGGGAGACGGGACCCAATGGTCAGTGAAGTGGTACAAGGAGACCAGCAATGATTTGTGCACAAGAAGTGATATAAAAACTTGCAGCTGGCAAATATATCATCCCCCCAAAAAGAATAACCAGTATTAGATTAAAAGCAAGAACAGAGGGATGGTCTAAATAATGCAGATCAGAAAAACTTAAGGTACAATTCTGACTCAGACAATTACCAACAATGTGATCCTGGGCAAATCGCCTCAATTCTGTCTACCTCAATTTACTCATTTGTAAAATGGGGATAATAATAATAGGTCTTGCTCCAGTGGGATGCTGAGAGATAATGTACAAGTTGTGAGGTTCTTCTTCTGGGTTTCTATTCCAGTTGGGGTCAATTATGTCTCCCCCTCAGGGTTCTAAGGGTGCTTGAGAGATTTAGGCTGTCTTTCTCTAATAGCTCAGGCTCATCTAAGATTGTATAGTGACTTAGTGAGAAAGTAGCCTGTGGGTAGAGAGGGACCCCAGTATGGTGAGGAGGCGATACTAGAATGTGGTTTGATAGGAAGAAGAGACATCTGATGATGATGATGATGATGATGATGATGATGATGATGATGATGACGACGATGACGATGACGACGACAGTTTTTAACCGGGGCTAATAACCCCCTTTACAATGCTGGAAGATCTAGGATGATGATAACATCTTTTTGGTGTGGGACCAGGCCCTGTTGGGCTTCTTGTTCTAATTTGCCTTTCTATGAATCTAATTTGCAACACTTCGATCTTCTCCCAGAGTCCTTGAAGCTCTCTGTAGATTGCTATCACGATCTAACATCACCAAAAATATCTTTGACTTGTTTTCTCTTTCTATTCGTTATACACCCTGTTCTTCATCTGGAACTTTAGGGCAAGCTCTGTTGTCTGAGATAATTACTTAGAATTCCCTGGAAGCTCGGGGTATTTCAACCCCAGACTTTGTGCTAGACCAGGACCCTGGTCGATGGAGACATCTCTGTATGTACCGGACGGCCATCTTCCAAACAGCTGCTTGATATGACTCAGAGCTCTTTTTTTCTGATGGATCTGATCCCTGAACACAACACTGAGGGAGGCAGTACATTAACTTCAACAGATTGGATTTGATTCAATAATTCAACAAGGCACTCTGTGAGGGGCCAGAGAAATAGAGATGAAAAATAGAAGATTCCCAAGGATCTGCCCACCTCTGAGGCTCTGTCTGCATTCTACTGAGAAAAAGAATATGCCCTCTGCCTACAACATGGAGTTGTTACCAGGCACACAATTCATAATTCATAAATTGCTACAGAAGTGTCAATTCATATAATCGTTATTCGTAGAGAGATCTAGTTGAATAAAATCACTTAGAAAGTACTTATTAAGCACCTCCTGGGTGCCTGAAAAGGAATCCTAAGCCACTTATCAAAGAGACCTGTTTCAATATTCAGCCTTGCTGCTGCTATGGGACCTTGCACAAGTCACTTCCCCAATCTGAACCTAATGAATGAATATGTAATGAATGAAATGAGTTCCAGTGAATATAGTATGTCCAATGAAACAGTAGGTCAATGAAATCACAGGTCCAGTCCTTATTGCTATCTCTAAGTGACCTGTTAATTCCCATCATGCCCTTCTCCATTGTCCTCTGAGAGGTCTCCATTTTAATTACTGAGGGGATATATTCTTTGTTCCAGGACTCTGTTAACAGCTCCCCCCAGAAGAACACCACTGGGAAGACTTTCTACACTATGCTTCCCTTCCAAAAACATAATTCATGTTAGATCTTTTTGACTGCCACAGAAAATGGTGGACTCATCGTGATTATGTAGTCCACTGAAAGTCCCTGGATCTTTTGGACTTAAACTACTTTCTAGACCCACCTTTCCTAGATTCATATAGTTGTTGTGGGTGTTGGATTAATCCATTATAAATAAGGTTAATCAATTGAGTGACTTTAGACAAGATTTATTAACCTCTCTATGTATCTAAACTAAAACTTGAACCCAGGTGTCCTGACTTCTAGTCCAGTTTTCTTTCTACAACTCCTGGTTGCTATAATGCTTGGGAGAAAGGAAGTAGAAAATAACAAGATAATGACTCCCACGGAGCTCCACTGATTGACAGCAGTAATAACACTAAATGCCTACACATGTGCAGGCAAGGACCCAAGGGTAGCGTTTGTTTTGAAATGTGATAACAATAGGCCAGAATTAGTATGTTCCAGCCAGAAGGGACCCAAGAGATTACCTGGTCTCAGTCTCTGGTATGATGGATGAGAAAACTGGGGCTCAGAAAGGGGAAGCAACTTTCATAAGATCACAAAGCAAGGCAGGGGCCAGGTCTAGAACCCAGGCCTCCTGATTCCCAAGAGTGATCTTTCCGCTGAACCATATGGCCTTTCCTATTACTATTGACTTATTAGGACCTGACTCACTTGGACTTCCATTGCTAATAACTTATGTGGACTCAATTTATTAGGACTCCCTTTACTAATGACTTTTTTGGTCTTGACTTCTTTGGACTCCCATGACTAATGACTTTTTTGGTCTTGACTTCTTTGGACTCCATCACTAATGACTGTTTTGGTCTTGACTTCTTTGGACTCCCATCACTAATGACTTTTTTGGTCTTGACTTCTTTGGACTCCCATCACTAATGACTTTTTTGGTCTTGACTTCTTTGGACTCCATTACTAATGACTTTTTTGGTCTTGACTTCTGTGGACTTCCATTACTAATGACTTCTTTGGACTTGACTTCTTTAGACTTATCATATAAGTAAATGACCTCTATGCCCTTTAATGGGTAAGGACAAACTAAGGAAGAACTCAGCTAGGAGATTCAAAGAATCTTTAAGGTGATCTAGTCCAACCTCCTACTCTACATCTGAATTACTTCCTTCACTACAGTAACTCCAACAAGTGGTCACAAAACAGAATAATTTCCTCAGTGGGTGATGAGTTGTCATCACTGGTGGCCTCTCCTACTAGATAAACTCTAGGGTCTCCTTTCTGTTCCTCACATTCGTTGTTCCATCTTCTATCTGAGGCATTGCCCTTCCCCCATGCCTCCAATGCATTCCATCCTCATTTCAATAGCATAGTGTCCTTCTCTACTTGAAGACTCATCCAAAGTATTGACTGTTACCCAATGTCTTTCTTGATTCTCCCCAACTGTCCTTCCTCCATAGCTGCCTTGATGTAAGCACTTTGTAATTATTTTATATCTATGCACTTATCATAGAATCATAATTTGAGAGCTGGAAGGCACCTTAGATGGCCTTGAGTTCAGTCCCCTAATTTTACTGATGAGGTCATTGAGGCCCACCTGCCCAAGGGCACACAACTAATTAAATATCTAAGGTGGATTTTGAACCAAGGTCTTCTTTCTGATTCCAAGTCCAGGATCTGCTTGACTACACTATACTCAAATTTGGAAGATGGATTGAAGATGACTTAATCTAACCCATATTTGCAGCAAGAGTAACCTTGACAACAATTCAGACCAAAGATCATGCAGCTACTAGCTGGAGATCCTTGAAGAATCATGGGCTCTTGGTATGGCCAATGAAATTGGCATTAAAAGGCTGCTTTCCCTTACTCCGAGCCCACAACCCCAAGCCTTCACTTCTCTCATCTAAACAGTTCATTACTTACAAGGAACCAAAAGAAAGGCTTTATACAGACAGAAGAGCTGTTTTCTTCTCTGTTTGCTATTTACTGTTTTATTGACTGAAGTTTTCTGGATCCTAGCTTGGCAATGTTTTTCCTGGGAAAGTAGAGTGAAACACTCCCACATTCTCTAAACTGAGGATTCTAGGGAGAGGGAGGTCATGCTGACTACTTTCTTTCAAACTCCATGCCCAGGCCATCTAGGAGGAAATTAGAGAGATACAACTGACCCATTTCCCCTCCCCATCCAGGACTTTGAGTTCTTTTTGGCAAAAGGCATAAAGCTATTTGATGAGCTAGACCCCACTGAATAATACCTAAGTTTACTTGGGAGAATGGAATAGAACTATTTAATGGGGAAGAACAAGTACATGGATGTTCAGGGAGATTTCTGGAATATAAATGAAGAGTATAATTATACATAGTACCTCTAAAAGTTCAACACAAGTAAGCATTCCTGCAAAGATGATGGGATGAGATGACTTCTCCGGGACCCAGCTAGGCATAACGTAACAACACAAGATCATGCAAACTCTCTAGCTCTTGGCAGAGACAGACAAATGGACAGAAAGAGACAGAGGCAAACAAATAGATCCAGTAACAGATAGAGTTGGCTATGCTAGGATGCTGCCTGGTTAATGTTTAGCACAGTGCTTGGCACATATTAAACATTTAATAGATGTTTTTTCATCTGTTGGCCTATCTTCCATGAATGGGTAGACAAAGACAGTTTCTTCTTACTGTTCTACCTTCCAAAGAAAAAGATCGAAGAGGAACCAAGAAAGAACCTCAGGCAGATCAAGATACCTTTTTAGCCCTATTGACCATTTTTGTGCTAGTCGGGTCACTTGCAATTAGCTCCCTTTTGGCTAAAACCTGCTCTTTCACACCTCTGAAAACTGAAGTCAGCATCCTAACTTCTGCGACTCCTCTTGAAAGGATAGGAGAGATGCTTCATATCCCTGTTTTCGGCTGTGAATTAAGGAGGTCGTAGCCTGCTTTTAATAGAAAGCTGCCTCCCCTGTCCAGTCAAAGTATTTTTCAATGCTCACTTTCCTGAGAACACTAACAGTAGCAATTTACATTTACAAAGGATTTCTTAGGTTCTGAAGGGTTTTCCTTAAAAGAGGGAGACATGCTGGGATAGGTCTATAGATGAAACTGCTGATACTTATAAAGAGGAAATGACTAGGCCAGTGTTGTATGGCTTACAAGAGACAAGAACCCAGAACTTCTAAGTCCAATACTCTTCAGAAAAAAAAAATATCCTTCATCATTATAAACTTAACAATCAATAAACACAAATGTCAATATATAAAGAACAAGAAAGGGAAATTTATAAGAAACTGTGAACTTCTATTATATAGTTTGTTTTTCAACATATTTATATGTAGCTTTACATGCATAGCACAGTCTCTATTGCTCTTCTCTCTGTATCTTTCTTTTTCCCTCTTTTCTGTTCTCTGTCTCTTTGTTTCTGTCTTTTTGTTTCTCTGTTTCTGTTTCTATCTCTGTTCCTGTGTCTCTTTCTGTCTTTCTCTCTGTCTCTCTCTGTCTCTCCCCCAGCCTCTCCAATTCCCCCAAATCTAGGCAGTCTGCATGGTCTTGTGTTAAGCAGCCTCATTTGGGTCTAGACAAAGTGATCTCATTATCCTGCTTGTAGGAATGCTTGTGTTATATTTTGACAGTTAATATTAATTATTATATTGCGTTTCTGATGGATCTGTGTGTCTATACATCCATAATATAGACAATATGTCTCTATTTATAGATACATTCACACAAAGAGATCTACATCTAGTAACAAAAGAGCTCTTTTTGTTTGAGATCCTTTCTGGCACTGAGCATCCACAAGATGGCTTCTTGGCTTGCTAGTTGCTAGACTAATCCCATATCCGCTTGTACCCAATTTTCTAATGATAAGCCTTTCCAAGCTCAACCAGCATCCTCCTTAGATAGACCAACTGTCCACGCTCCACACCTTTCCAGATTGCTGGCACCTGTCAGAGTTTGGTCTCCACTGCCAGGCATCAGGGCATCAGAAGAGGACATTAATGGAGGCCCTTGTCCATTGCAGACACTTGATCACCATTTGTTGGGTTGAATGGAAGTGACTATTTCTTTGCCAGCAGCATCTGTTTCTGCCTAAGGAGTCATTCCCCGCCCCCCACCTTGGGCTGCAAGACAGGTTTATATTCTAATCGTTGGACTGCCTGGAACCTTGCCGACATTTTCCTTACAATTTGATCCCAATTGTTTCCCATTTGTATGACACCTAATAACTCCTCTTCTTTACTCGTCTCAAATGTGCCTGAGCCGGGCAGCTCTGGCCCCAGTTGTCTAACAATTAAGGTCTGGAGGTGATTTCAGTCCTCCGTCGCCTTGAGCAGGGCTTTCTTTGCTGTGAGTCTCCTCTAATTTGCCTACAGAGGAGGGCTGGCTTTGGGCAGGCGTGCAGTTCCTGGAAACAGTCTTGTAAAGCAGGTTGCTGCAAATCGGACCTGGAATTCCCACAGGAAAAATGCTATTCTGGTTGGTTGTGCTCCTAAGCAAGCGCTCAGCACAAATAAATCATGAACATGACCATGAACGCTTTTTAAAATCAAAGACAGCTTAACTACAAACTCCTGAGAGGAGTGGCCCGGTCCCATATAATGGGCACAAATGCAGAACCAGAAAAGGGACCTTAAAGGCCATGCAGTCCAGCCTCTCTTCTTATGGACAGGGAAAATGAAGCCCAGAGGAGGGATGGGACTTACCCAAGATCAAACAGACAATACGTGGCAAACCTAAGACAAAGTGAAAAGATTAGGGAGAAGGGAGGGAATAAGCATGTATATAGTGCCTACAATGTGCCAGGCACTGTGCCAAGACCTTACAAATATGATCTCATTTAATCCTCATGACAACCCTATGAGATAGGTACTATTATCTTCTTTATTTCACAGTTGAAGAAACTGAGGCAAGCAGAGGTGAGGTGATTCGCCCAGGATTACACAACTAATAACTGGATTTGAACTCGAGTCTTCCTGACTCCCTTGCTTAATCCACTGTGCCATCTGGATGCCCCAAGCCAGATATAACTACCATTTTCAGTTACCTGAAGGACTATGATATAGAAAGACTAGATATTCCCATATAGACAAACTAGACATGTTTGTCACCAGACAACGAGGAGAAGAAAGAAACTGAAGACAAATTTAAGCTTGGTAGAAGAAATCACTTCTGAGCCTTTAAAAATCAAAAGGCTCTGAAGCAGCTCCGAAGGGGTGGGACACCTCTTCTCGGAGGTCTCCCAAACAAGGCTCCATGGCCAATGGTTGCTAGGTTGCCAGTGTAACTGGGCCCTCACTGGGGACCTATTCCTTCAAGCACACAACATATGTTCTACCCAATGGCAGCCTACAAGAAGGCTTGGGGAACCTGCTGCAGGAAATGTGCAATGGTGTGTGATGGAGGGGGGCCTCTCCACTTCATAGCATCAGAAGGCATTTTGTGACTGTTTGCCGTCTCCTCACGTAAAATGGATGTTGAGCCAGCACTGAGTGTGTAGTGAGGGAGAATGGACCGTGCTCAGCAAAGACAGAGCAGTAGCCAAGCTTTGGGCACCTAGGCTGCCAGCGGAAGCGGGGTTAGAAGGAAGAGCTCAGAGCCTAGTTCCAGAGAGAGGGCAGGGTGGTTTGATTCCCCACGATGGTTCTGTCCTACCAGGGACGCCAACGATGTTATCTACAGCCTGACTATCATGACAATTTAGAGTTGGACCATAAGATTCATTTGATACAATTAGTCAAGAACCCCGTGACAAAGGGCCCCCCTTAAAAAGCAGACAATGAAAATGGGAGGCAGCATCCTGAGCCCCCAGGATGGGGGGACTCCCCTGAGAACTCCTCCATCCTTCTGGGGAAGATGTGCCTGCCAAGGACCCTGGCAGCAAAGGAGCCAAGTAAGAACAAGAAGAGCACTCTTGGCCAGGCAGGAAGAAGCTAAACATGGAGGCTAGGCAGTGCAGATGATCATGGAGGCACCCAAAGGATAACGAGTCTATCTCACTTGGAATCTAGTTAAGCCTAAAGATTCAGAGAGAGAGAGAGAGAGAGATACAGTGATTCCATTTATAACCACCAAGGTCAATCCATTCTGAGCACTAGCTTGACTCCCATGCCAGGGCAAAGAAAGGGTTTCATGGAGTTTCCATCCTCCCAAGCCTTAAACCTGGAAAAACCTGACATTTGTAAAGCTCTTCAAGTTTTACTACAGGCTTTCCTCCCAACAAACCAGTGAGGCAGATTTTTCATAGCCAGACCTGATGTCTCATCAGTGTCAGGAATTCAATGAGAAAACTCCCTCCATCAAAGCATACCAAGGCCCCTTTTCTCCAATTTATGAGCTCTTACAGCCATTGACAGCGCGAAGAGTTTAAATGACTTGGCCAAGATGACACCAAAATGTCCGAGGCAGAAGCTGAGCCCAGGTCATCCCAGCTTTGAGGCGGACAGGTTTCAGAATGAAGGATAACAGAGACTCTCTGACGTAGATAACTGGTAGTGATGAAAAGGGCCCCGGACTTGACATCAGAAAGATCCTGAGTGCAAATCCAGCTTTGGTGTGACCTTGGCCAGGCAAGTTATTTAACCTACGTCTGCTTCAGGTTCCTTATCTGCCAAATGGAACTTCCTTCAAAGGTTGTTGTGATGACCAAATGAGGAATAGGATGGCTCGATTAAGATATGGAAATGAGATCTGAAGCCTGGACTTTTCCATATGGAACAGCCAATGAAATGTGGACTATGTCATTTGAAATATGGAATAATGAGGTCTGGAATATGCAATATTCCATGAGACATAGAGAGAGCTTTGCAAACCTTAAAGTATTCTGCAAATGCTAGATATTTGTATGATTACTAAATGTTCAGTAACAGTCAAGCAAAAGCCCTGAAGCACTATGGGAAGGCCACTATGGGGCTGAGTCAATCTGGGGGCTCCATTTTAAAATCTTCTTTAAAACCCCAAGTCCACAAATGGCAGTCACCCAAGATGGCGGTGCACATGTGTATTGATTCCTATTCCGCTACCTGCTAGCATAAGATAGTGGTGAGGAATGTTTGCTAAATCTATCTCCTCATTTGAAACAGGGACCAATTAAAATACTCAGGGAGGGAGCAGCTGGGTAGCTCAGTGGATTGAGAGCCAGGCCTAGAGATTGCAGGTCCTGGGTTCAAATCTGGCCTGACATTTCCTAGCTGTGTGACCCTGGGCAAGTCACTTAACCCCCATTGCTTTGGAACCAATACATAGCATTGATTCCAAGACAGAAGGTAAGGGTTTAAAAAAATACTCTGGGAGGAACTAAGGCAGGACTAATTCCATCTCCTCATCATTACATGAGCCAATCAAAATTTATACGGAAGATACTCGCTCCTATCTATAAAAAGCTGGGCACAGCTTTGGTCCAGCTGGCCCTCCCAATACCCTCTAATTCCTCCTGTTGAATAAACTCTGTCTAACTTGCTGAGTTTGCCTCTTTAATCAAAGCAAAGGCCCTAACAAGAGGATTTCTTTTAACAGCATCCCACTGGAGACCTGCCAAAATCATATCAAAATATCAATGACTAACAAGCTTTGCTCCTTTCTTTCAACCCATTTCAAATCCACCTGATTGTATGAGATAATACGAGAGTGCTTTATTATTACTAAATTATCAAAGGCTTTGCTAAAATCTAAATAAATCATAACTATAGCACTCCTTTGTTCTATAACTCCTGTCTAAAAGGAAAATAGAGTTCATCTTCCCAACCTGTCCTGGCTCATTGGGATCCCAGGTTCCCTTTCTATATCTTTCTAACCATCCTTTTAATTATATATGGCTCCTGAATCACCAGATAAAGATCTGATTAGGCAAGAGTTTGGGCATTAAAGTTCAAAATTAAAAACCAAAGGACCTGGGTTTTAGTTCTGACTTTACTACTAACTGGCAGCTAAGCAACTCAGTGGATAGAATGCCAGGACTAGAGTCAGGAAGATCTGAATTCAAATTTGACTACAGATACTTATTAGCCATGTGACCCTAGGCAAGTCCTTTAACTGTTACCTCAGTTTCCTTATCTGTAAAATGAGTTGGAGAAGGAAATGGAAAACCATTCTACTAACTTGCCAAGAGAACCCCCAAAAAGGGTCACAAAGAGTAGGAAGAGACAAAATAACAGAAAAGCATTAACTACCTGGGTGGCATTGGGCAAGTCTCTTGCTCTGTAGACCTTGATATCTTTATTTAAAAAATAAAAGGCTTGGACTAGATAAGCTGTAACATGCCTTGGACTTCTGAAATGCTATAGTCTAATAATATATGTTCCTAGGACCCTTCTAGCTCTTAAATTTTCCAATTTGTGTTCTGACATTCTGTGTTCTAAGGTTCTTCGTGTTCTAAATTTGGAGTCTTTCTAATACTAACAGATTACGTTCTAATTTTTTCTACATTCTTCATTCCCATCCTGTTTCCAATAGTCTATGGCCCTACCATTCTGTTTGGAAGGTCTTTCCAGTTCTTACATTCCGTTCTCACATTCTATGTTCTAAGGGTTCCTCCAGCTCGAACATCCTCCATTTTGTTTTCTTATATTCGGTGTTCTAAGAGTCCCTTTAACTCTAACATTCTCTAGTTTGTTTTCTCACTTCTTTGTTCTGAGAGCCTTCTGGATCTGATAGTCTCTTTTCTAACATTCTCCATTCTCTGGTCCCTCCTAGCTCCCATGGCTACAGGTTCTGTGGCACCCTTTTGGGCTTCCCCCTCATTTTAAGGTCTTCTTCTTCCAACAAATCCATTGTCCTTAAAATGCAACAGTGGCCTCTGTGCCCAAGCCCAGGTTGCTAGACCTTTGCCATTGTAAAAAATGGACTCGAATACAGGACTACAATCCCCACGAGCCTTTGCTCCACTTCCCCAGAATGCCTTGTAATCTCACCTGGGCAGAGATCGAGAAGGTATTTAAGCTGATTCAAAGGCTTTTGAGGGGCTCTCTCTTGGCTCTTTTGGACTTCCGTTTTGCAGCAGGCACGTCTCTTGCGTGATGTGAGGTTATTTTGTCTAGGCCTCTGGCCTAGGCACATGTTTCTTACTTGTATATTCTTTAATCTTTAACCTTTAATAAACCTCTAAAAAATATAATACTCCTTGCAGAGAGAAACTAATTTCTACCTGCCTCAGTCTCCCCGTCTCCCCTAAATTTTAATCTTTACACCATAGAGATGTGAAGTTTGAAAGAGAAGGGGAAGAAGAGGCCAAAGAGAGATACCAGTTTAAACAAAACTGCTTGCCAACACTTTTGGTTTTTAAGTCACATGCATTAGACCATGAGGCTAAAGCCTGCCCTTTAAAGGAGATTAATATGGTTGTAATCTTGTTTTATGTGAGGGGAAAGGCCAGTTCCCTGTGGCTTTTCTGTATTTCCATATTGACATAATTCAAACAATATGAAGGCTCAGTTCGCCAAAGCTCCCAGTAGAATGAAGCCATGGCCAATGAGTATCCAGTTGACCATCCATGAAACTCCTATGTTTGCAAATTGCCTCATTTGACCTTCAGAGAGGTAAGAAGTGAGTGCAATAATTACCCCATTTTTTAGACAAAAAAAAAAGAGGCTCATTGACGTCAAGAGACTTACCCAGGGTCACAAAGCTAGTGAACACTTGAGGCAGAATTTGAATTCAATGCTCTCCTGATTCCTAGTCCATTATTTCTTACTGTTGGACCAGGAAAACCAAGCCCTGGGCCCACATAGAGAAAGGCAGCACTGAGGAAGCAGGAAGAGCTGCTGAAAATCAAAGCCTTTCCCCATCTAGAGGAAGGAAGGGATCTGGAGTCACTTGATCCAGCCCCAACTTCAAATTAAAGAAACAGATGAAGACTAAGGAGATGATTTGTCTAAGACCACATAGCGACTGTGGCAGATCTGAGTCAAAAGTCAAATCAATGGATTTTCCATTCAGGGTGAGGTCCACTAGACTTAAGAGGGAAGGAACATTTCCATGGAGCCTCTAGTCTTCTTTCTCCCTGAGTCGTCATCTTCAGCCTTGGTTCCAGCTCTTCCCCTTCAAAAAACATGGTGAAAAGGATTGTAGTACTTTTCTGGGAACAAGATGCTTCAGGAGCTATCTCATTTGAGCCCCACCATAGCCCTAGAAAGGGGGCAGTTCAGCTGTTACTCTCCCCATTTTGTAGATGGATAAATAGTCTTCGATTCAGAAATTCTCATGTGACGCAAATGACCCAGGGGCACTCATAGACTTCTCTTTTCTCTGAATCATTGCTTCCTATTCAGGCACTCTGGGAACTGGAGAATCTGAACCTACCCAGGCTATTGTCACTGAATCCTTTTGCAAGCAAATGTTAAGCCCAAAGAGTAAACAGATCTGTATAAAGGTCAAGGAAAAATGAATAGGAATTGTGAAAGTTTACAATAATGAAACTCGACTTCTGAGCAATATTTCCCAGAAGAGAGAGTCGAGCTCCTCTAGAATCTAAACCACTGAGTCATGCTCTACGTAAGCTCCTAGAAGGTTCTTTCTACCTCTGGTCTCGTTCCTTTAGATATGTCTCCTATCACCTGCTTCCACAATTTCTTCTCACCCCTGTTGCCGTCCATTTGTGTCCGGTGGCTCATTTGATTGGTATGTAGATCTCTGTAACTCTCAACAGATAACAGAGTCACCATTGACCCTCACATTTCTCTTTCCATCCTGGATATCATTCCATCATTCCATTGAACTCTAACCATAGTTTTCCAGCAAATGAAGTTGGACTTCTTCCGCCATTCTGCCCAGTGTCATGTCCTCTAGGTTGGGTCTCATGATTCCCAGCTCGCCACAGATGATGTTAATTATTCTTTTTCCTAGTGAACCAGATCCCCATCACATATTCCAAAGGCGAAGAACTCTTCAGAGTTCCCAGGATGGTACATTCTGTTACCAATCAAAATAGTTTTATGGTTTGCATTTATATCCGAGCATTTCACAGAGTGCCTGGGACACAGTAGGCCCTTAATTTTGTTGTTGCTCAGTTGTTTTTCCGTCGGGTCTGACTCTTCATTACCCCATTGGGGCTTTCTTGGCAAAGATACTGGGGTGCTTTGCCATTTCCTTCTCCAGTTCATTTTACAGATGATAAAACTGAAGCCAGCAGGGGTAAATGACTTGACCAGGATCACACAACTATTATCAAAAGCCAGATTTCAACCCCTGAAGATGAATCTTCCCAACTTCAAGCCCAACTCTCTACTCTGTCCCTTAGCTGTCTGAGACACTTAATAAACGCTGATTAGATGATCTCCAGATCAGGATTCTTCCCTCTTGAGCCTTCTTATAGTCATTCAGGGGTAAAAAGAGCCAGCCTCTTAGAACTTCTAAGTAAGTCGCCATCCCCTGTTCTGGGTTAGGTGACTCTGCAGTCTAACGTGCTCTCATGTAGACCCAGAAGGGCACGTCTCCTATCAGTGTTTGCTCCTTTCACGGATGTAGTCCCTGGTTTCCTCCCCGGCTGTCCCAGGCAGATCAGATAACAACTGGGAATCTAGCTGGCAGTTATTTCGCTAATGCAAGGTTGGTATCCAGGTTATTCAAGGTAGTGAAGCATTAGCCTGGTTTTGTCATGGGGGCATAGCTCTGCTACTGATATCTTATAGATATTGCTATGTGTCAGCAAGCAGGGAAGCATCCCTATCTCCAGAGACCCAAAGATAAGCATCACAGAGTAGGCAACCAAGAGGCAAATGTTGGCTGTGAGAAGGAAATGTCAAAGGACCAAGGAGGAAATCAACAAAAAGAAGGGGAGGGCAGCTGGGTGGTTCAGTGGATTGAGAGCCAGGTCTAGAGACAAGTGGTCCTGGGTTCAAATCTGACCTCGGACACTTCTCAGCTGTGTGACCCTGGGAAAGTCACTTAACCCCCATTGCCTCACCCTTACTGATCTTGTACTTTGGATCCAATACACAATATCAGTTCTAAGATGAAAAGCAAGGGTTTAAAAAAAAGAAAAAAGCAGGAGGGAAGGAGGAAAGAAGGGAAGTGAGATTTAAATTGGAGCAGCAAGGTGGAGCAATAGCTGGTCTGAAGTCAGGAAGATCCATTTTCCTGAGGTCAAAACTGGCCTCAGACACTAGTGGTGCAACCCTGGACAAGTCATTTAACCCTATTTGCCTCAGTTTCCTCATCTAGAAAATGAGCTGGAGAAGGAAATGGAAAACCTCTCCAGTGTCTCTGCCAAATAAACCCCAATGGGATCATGCCTGAACAACTGAACAACAACCACAAAAATGAGCTCAAGGACTTAGGGTATCTCTGGGGTCAGATGGAAAATGTTTTTTGCCATTCTGTATCTCCAGTGCTTGGCACTGTGTGTGACACTTAAGAAGCATTTAATAAATGTTTGTTGATTGAGCAACTAATCAAAAAAAAATCTTATTAACAATCAGAGATGTTCTACTGTAGAATAGAATGTTTTGTAAAGTCCTGAACTCCCTGGTTCTGAACCTATTCAGTGTGCTAGAATATGTCCAGGAGACAGCAAGGTAGTAAAATACATAGAGCACCAGACCTGGAGTCAATGAGACCTGAATTCCAATCCCATCCCAAACATTTACTAACTGCATGGCCCTGGGCAAATCTCTTAATCTCTGACTCAGTTTCCTCACCTGTAAAATGAAGGTAAAATTAGTATCTATCTCCCAGGATTTTTGTGAAATTCAAATGACTATATTGTATAGTGCCTGGCACATAGTAGGTGTTTAATGAGTATTTTAACCCCCTTACTTACAGATAGAATCCATGAATTAGATAAAGATTGGATTTGATGGACTGCCTCAAAAGCTCCTCCCAGTTCAGAATGATAGACTCTTAGAATCATAGAGTCCATGATTTTCTAACTTTATGATGCTATAAATGTGTCACTAGACATCCCCAGAGGAGGGAGAGCCTGTTGTGTGTTGCCTCTACTTCTCAGAAGGGGAAAGGTTTGGGGATAGGGGAGCTAAGAGAGAGAAGAGAAGTGATGGGTTGACTTCCTGGCCACCCACATGGCACATTCCACAATGCCCAAGAGAGTCCAGCCCAGAATGTGTTCACTTCCCTCTAATAATATTAACAATAATAACAACCCTTCTATACATCAACACCTCAAGGGTCCGTGAATGGACTATCCTTCCAACAATACAGATGGAAGCCCCGTGGTGCTTGGTATAAGGCCTTTGAGAACTACTGCAGCCAACAAATCCATCACCCCATAAGCAACCTGGTAATGGGCTAACAATGAACTTAGATAGCCTTTGGATAGCAGGTCTATAGTAGAAACTTCTCCCAAAACAGGATGGTTCATCTGATCCCTTTTGGTCATGGCAATCAGGTCAACGAGCCTTTACTTAATATGTGTACATACCATGTTAAGTCAAATCAACAAACTTTATTAGGCACTTATTGTATACTAAGTGTGGCACTAAGTTCTTGGGGTACAAAGAAAGGTCCATAAAAGGTGGATTTAGAAACAAAGGCTAAAAGTTACAGAGGGCAAGATTTCCATTTGACCTAAGGAAAATCTTTTTAATGATGAGAAGAGTCTAAAATGAGAATAGAACTTCAGAGGTGGCCAACTCCCCAGCAGCAAAGGTCCTCAAGAAGAGGCAGAATAACCACTCAGGAGGAATTCTGTGGTAGGGAGTCATGTTCACTGTAGATTTGTTGATCTCTGAAACCCCATCCACTTATGAAATTTTATGACTGGATGGTAATGCTTAGTTTCAAAGATGGAAACCTAACTGACAAAAGATGACAGTAATAATAATATAAAGAATGAAACCAGAAGAAGAAGGTCTCTTGACTTTTTCTATTTTTTAAATTTAGAATATTTTTCCATGGTTACAAGACTCATGTTCTTTCCCCCTCCCCACCCATATCTGATACGTAATTCCACTGGGTTTATTTAACATGTGTCACTGATCAAGACCTTATATTTGCACTAGGGTGATCTTTCAGAGTCTACTTCCCCAGTCATAGCCCCAACAATCCATGTGATCAAGCAGTTGCTTTAAGAAGGTCTCTTGGGAAAGATTAAAAGCTTAGTTTTGCATAGAGACTTTTAGGTGCCTATGGAGATCCACATGGGGAAGATCTGAAGCTCAAGAGAGAGTTCAGGGCTGGAGATACATGGTTGAGCAGCATCTATTGTAATATGAAAAGGAAGATTGCAAAAGAACTTTGCAATGTGAACTTCCAGTTGATTGACAGGGACATGTGACAGTGAGTCACATGGAAGCCTGGGTCAAGATCTGGGTGAAGATGCAGAGGTCCCAACTGTAAAACTCACTCTTTCCTGAAGAAGGCTTTGAAGAGTTTGGAGGTTTTCCATCTGTCTACCAGGTTTCTGGCCCTTTGGGGAGAAGCTTGAACTGGCTGCTGGCAGCTGGACAGAGGACCAAAGACCTACTTCTCTACTGGACCTGCTCTGGACATTTTCTTCTGAAGATCTTGGCTCATCTGCTGGACTCTATTTGTGAGATTGTGTTTGGGGAAACCTAATGGATTCAGCTTAAATAAGTTAGTTATTAAAATAGGTTTATAGGAATTAGGCTTTGGGATTAATTATCATTTCCCTTACCCTTTTACGCTCTTTCCTCTCAACCTTCCCAACAATAAACCTAATTATTTATATGTTTCCTTCTTGTAACACTGTACAGAGATAACAACTGAAATCCTGGGAATAAATGAAATTCTCAGGAGAAAGAGTGACCAGCACCTGTAATAGAGGGTTTGGGTAGGGGAATGAACAAGAAGGAAATATAAAAATTGGGTTTATTTTTTGGAAAGGGAAGAAGGAAAGGGGATAAGGAGAATTATTACAATTAATCTTAAATCCTAATTTCTATAAACCAATCTTAACCTATCTTATCTAAGCTAAAACAATGTTTCCCCAACACCAAATCTCACAAGTGGAGTCCAATCAAATGGGCCAGGATCTTCAGATGAAAACTGTCCAAAGCAGGTCCAGTGGAGATGTGGGGCTTCAGTTCTCTGTTCTAGCTGCCACAGCCAGTTCAAAAGGTTCCTCTCTTTAGCTGGTATCACCAAAAGCCAGAAACCTGTTGTCAAACCTCCAAACCAAAGTCCTTCAGGAGAGAAGTGCCAACACTGTTGGGACCTTAGAATCTTTACCCAGATCTTGACCCTTAGGCTCCCATGTGACTCTCTGTCACATGCTCCTGTCAATCACTCTATTGGCATTACACAGATACACCTCATTTCTGCTTTTGTACATTTATTCTTCCTCTTTTTCCAGTTAAGATTATCCTACACAAATCAGTCAACAAACATCATTAAGTCACTACTACTTGCCCAGCATTGTGCTCAGTTTGAGGAAATTAAGTCCCCCCTCCAAAAAAGCCCACTTTCTGCAAGTTTCCCATGTATGCTAGTGTCTTTTCTCTGAGATTACCTCCAATTTAACCTGTGCGCCTCTTTCATCCATATAATTGTTTTTAGATCATCTTTTCCATTCTCTGTGGTGACCTCCTTGAGTGCAGGGACTTTTTTACCTTCTTTTGTAACACCAGGACTTAACACAGGGCTTGGCACATAGAAAGCCTTCATATGTGCTTGTTGACTGACAAAAAAGCTTACATTCTACTAAAGGAGACAACACACATTTGTATAAACAAAATTAATATAAGTCAGTTTGGGGAGGAGGTGCCAACTGCTGGGGACATAAGGAAAGAAAACTTCCAGAAATGATTCTTGCATAGTTTTGATGGAAACCAAGGATTTTAAAAGGCAGAGATGATGAGTAAGTCTATTCCAGGCACAGAGAAGGAAGGCCAAGTGGCCATATGTGAACACAAGAAGTAAGCAAGTACAGCTGGATCTAATGATTAGGGAAGGAGAGTGAAGTGTGAGAAGAATGGAAAGGTAAAGAAAGTCAGGATGGGAAGCTCTTTCGATGCCAATCCAAGCACTTTCTACTTGATCCTAAAACTAAAATGGAGTCATTTGAAAAGAAAGTGGCATGATCAGATCTGCATTTTAAGAATATTAGTTTGGCACCTTAGTGCAGAACTGAAGAAAGAAACTTGAGACAAGGCAACCATAGAGTAGTCTCCAGTCATATTCTAATCAAGAACTAGTAAAGGCCCAAGCTAGGGTAGAAGCTACAGGAACGGAGAGGTTATGTATCCAAAAACTATGGAGATAAGGGACAAATGATTGGAAATGTGGGGTAGAATGAGAAGTCAAGGTTGACACCAAATTATAAACCTATTCGAATGGAATGATAGTGGTGACCTCAACTATAATAAGGAAGTCTGGAAGAGAGGAGCTTTGGAGGGGAAAGAGATCAAGTTTAGTTTGGGGTGTGTTGAGTTTAACCTGTCTCAGAGCATCCAACTTAAGATGCCTAAGAAGCAGTAAGTGATGTGGGACCAGAGTTCAGGATAGAGATTAAGAGAATGGATTTTGATTGAGGATTTGTCAACAGACGTAATTGTTGAATCTATGGTGGCTGTTGAGGTCATCAAGTGAGTTTCCCTAATCTTTCTCCTAAATAATCCTCCAATCAACTGAAGGAGCATCAGAAGTCCTCATCTTTTCCTCAAAGCCTTTGATGATGACACTAGCTGGTATTAATTTCTACCTCTACTAGCTACTTTTGCCTCTGTCTGTCCTACATGTAAGGGGTGTAGTTTCTGAGGTTCTTAATGTTGTGTCCTAGCCTTCTTGGTTACTCTAGTGAAGCCTATGGATCCCTTCTCAAAATCATGCTTTCAAATTTATAAAATAAAATATACAGGATTATAAAAGGAAACTAATTTTATAGACAAAAAATCCCTTAATTTTTCCCATCTAAGTTTATAATACCCTCAAATCTATCCACAGACTACTTGGAGATCCATGGAGCCCAAATTAAGAACCCCTTCTAAGTAGGGTCTTCCAGACTACTGTACTTGTTTACTCAAATATACTCCTGGTATTCTTGGTGCCTTCTTGGGGAGATAGTTTCAGGGGACTGGGAAGGGAGGAGAGCAATGAGTTAGAGATGTGGCAATGCATGAGTGAGGTTGTTCCAGAGGACAAAAGAAGTAATGAGTGAGGGAGAAGACAGAGAATTGAACATGGCTATGACAACAAATAAACCATGGTCTCCTTCCCTAAGTGTTATAGTTAGCAATCTCTCCTGTGCCTATGAAGCCTCAGAGTGGGCATTTATATATTCATTCCCATCCTATAATTCCATTGTATCGGTTGGCCAAGAGTCTCATGACTGAGGCAAGCCTGAAGACCAATGTTGCTCAAGAAGGACCACCATCTTCAATGAATGACTCTCACTTGATCTCATTAGCCCTCATGGTTTTAATTATCACCTCTAAGTAAGTGTTTCCTCTATGTCTAACAAAGGAAATACCCTCTTTTCCTTCCATACATTGAACTGGCTGCTTCCTTTGCCTGGAATGTTCTCCCTCCCAACCATGCTTAACTTTCACTAAAACTCTAGTCTTATATCTCCAATTGTCTATTCAATATGTCAAAATGGGCATCTCACAGGCATATTAAATGCAACATATCCAAAACAGAACTTATAATCTTCCCCGACGCAAAAAAATCTCGCCTCTTCTGAACTTCCTTGTCATTGTTGAGGATATGAACATCCTTCCAATCAAAGTTCTCAATTTTGGCATCATTTCTGACTCAAGTTGCCTCATATTGCTAAGCAGTTGCCAAATCTTGTCATTTCTTCCTCTACAATACCTCTCACATATACCTCCTTCTCTCTACTCATATGACCCTAGTTTGGTCCTTCATCACTTGTCACCTGAACTATTGCAATAGCCTACTAGCTGGATGTGTGTCCTCCAACTCTAATCCATCCTCCACTCAATTGACAATGTCATTTTCCTGGAGGATAGATCTGACCAGGTTACCTTCTACTCAACCAACTAAGTGTCTCCCTCTTATCTCCAGTATCTTTTATAAGACACTTAAAGTTCTTTACAACCAAGCTCTTAGTTTACATTCTGTTTCCCTACATGGACACTCTGATATGTTGTTCCTCTTAGATAACATGCTATTGACTGCCTCCATCTCTTTGCCTGTAATGCCCTCTCTCCTCACCTCTTAGAAACCCTAGCTCCTTTCAGCTAGGGTCAGCTCAAAAATGCCACCTTCTCCATATTTCTTGTTGTTTATTTTATCTCATTTAAGCTTCACAACAACCCTGAAAGATAGGTGCTGTTATTATCCCATTTCGTAGATGAGGAAATTGAAGCAGACAGTCTATGTGACATACCCAGGGTCATGTAGCCAGTAAGAACCTGCAGCTGGATTTGAATTCAGGTCTTCCTGATTCCAGGTCAATCGTTCTACCCACTGAGCCACCTAGCAGCCCAATTATGTTCATAATTTTTAAAAAGCTTAATAACATGAAATGTTAGAGCTATAAGGAACCCTACATGTTATAATACCCATCATGCTCATCATTTTATAAACCAGGTAACTAAAGCCCAGGGAGGCTGTTACTTATCCAAGGCTTACTTAGTTAAGTATCCAAGACTGCAGAGCAAGCTAATGGCAGAGCCAAGGCCCAGGGTCTCCTGAATCCTTATCTAATTCCCTTCTAATGGATGTTTAAAACAGGCTGGATTTAAGATATCATTAAAACCCCACTTCTCCCTCCCTATGATATTATCTAAAACAGCTCAAGCCTTTGTTAGCTCACCAAAACAGCCTGGGATTTTGTTGTTGACTTATTTCAGTCTCGTCCAACTCTTCATAACTCTATTTGCAGTTTTCTTGGCAGAGATACTGAAGTAGTTTGCCATTTCCTTCCTCTAGATCATTTTACAGAGAAGGAAACTGAGGCAAACAGTATTAAGTGACTTCCCCAGGGTAACATAGCTAGTAAATGTTGGAAGATGGATTTGAACTTAGGAAGATGAAATTTCCTCATTACAGGCCTGACATTCTATCCATTGTGCCACCCTAGCTTCCCACAGCTATGTGAAAGAATCAACTCATTCTACCCTCACCCCACCCCCAAAAAATTCAGGTCAAGAAAATCCTGTGAGTCGAGGCTCTTTAAGTGGGTACCATTCCTCCATCATTCATAGGAAACACCCATAAGCGACTCATTCCAGAGCTGTCTGCTCTCTCTTTTGTTGCTATGATGTCAGTAAGATGAACCTATAAAGAGAACCTTAAAGGATTTTACAGGTCCCCTTGTGGAGCACTTCAGGCTCGATGCCTGGAATAAATATAAGTTTTAAGAGGAATTTATGGGTGCACAGTCTATAACACATGACCAGGGATGGAGCAGGACAGAACAAGCCTGAGTGAGGAGGAAGTAGGACTGAGATACAGAAGAAGAAAAAGGAAATATTGGTTAGAAGTGTTCAATTTTACAAAAAGGAATAATAACAGTCGATATGTTCAGCCTTATAAGATTGATGACTCATCTCGGGTGCCTCAGAGTAGCCCTGTGAGGGCCAGTATAGGTATGATTATCCCTATTTGACAAAGCAACTCAGAGACACAGCTTAGTAAGTGCCAGAGGAAGGATACATATCTAAGTCTTCCTAAATCCAATTCAAATGGTCTTTGAGCCAACCCAAATGCTCCTTGAAATGTATCAAATGAGTCAATATGTGAATTTTGCAAACCTTAAAGCACTGTAGAAATAGTAGTTGTCATCATCATCCTTATTGTCAGCACCACCACCAGCACCAGCACCATCATCATTACATGACAATATCTTCTTTCATTCACCTGTCAATTTCTGGTGATCTCATTCTACCAACTGCTCACCAGGCTACAGAAATTTGTATTAATCCTTGGCATATGCTCCCTTGAAGTTGCCTTCTATCATATCATGGGAAAATGGAAAGAGCCTTTATTCAAATGGGTCAGATGGCCTTGGCTCAAAGTCTGACTCAGTCTCTGAGAACTTGGGTCTCTAATCCTCTGTTTCTTCATCTGTAAGAAGGAATAATAATATTGATGCTTCCCACTTCACAGAGCTATATTCCATCAGGATAATGGAATCTCAGAGGTGGAATAGAATTTTGGAAGAACCTTCTTCAGCCCATGGTTAAAGGATAAAATCCCTCTGGGCCTCAGTTTCCATATCTGTAAAATGGAAGATATGATCACAGATTGTGGGACCTAAAAGATACCTCAAAGATCTCATCTTCTTATACAGGAGGGAACAGGTTTGGGAAGGTAGATGAACAAAACAAATGAGTGGCTCTCATAGACTCCTTTAGATAATATTTGTTAAATAACCAATACTTATTATTCACTCTACTATGACATTATGCAAAATAGATGTTATTTTTAGTTAAGATTTTTTTTAATTCCCTTATCAGAGCCACACAATATCCCTGATAAGACACAGAAGAGACAACTAATTTTATATTTAAAGAAACTGAGGTGTAGGAAGATTGACTAAAGTTAAGCAGCTCAAAGGTTAAAACCAGCAACTTTGACACCAGATACAAGCAGACTAAAGGAATCCTTTGATTTTTTTTTTCTTAAAAACTCTTACCTTCCATCTTAGAATCTATACTGTGTATTAATTCTAAGGCAAAAGAGCAGGGAGGGCTAGGCAATAAGGATTGAGTGACTTGCTCAGGGTCACACAGCTAGGAAGTGTCTGAGGCCAAACTTGAACCCAGAACTTCCCATCTTTAGGCCTGGCTCTCAATCCACTGAGCCACCCAACCGCCCCCTTCAATTTTTTTCCAACAAATTCTGTTTAAGGGTAGAAATAAATTCAAGATCCAAAACCTTATGGGACAATCAATAAACATTTATGAAAAGCCTTATATATATGCCAAGACTATGCTCCTAGGTGATGGGAGGAGTCCTTGTCCTTAAAGATCTTTTATCATAAGAGATCTTGGGATACAGACATTTGTAGGCAAAAACTTTTGGACATCAGGCAACCATTGCCAGGGAGATCACCACTTGAGATCATAAACTTATGAAGAAGAGGATGAGCTAAGGAGGATCTCATCTTGGACAGAGTCATGAAGGTGGGGAAGAAGGAAGAGCATCATATGGTAGCTTCCTATTTTATCTATTTTTTTTACATCTCAAACTCGCCATGTCTGAAATAGAACTTGTTGTCTTTCCCAACATCAGCCTCTCTTCCCCGCTTCCACCGGCACCACCCTTCCCACCAATGCCCCGGTTCATAACCTCTAAGTTATTCTTGATGTCTCACTGCCCCTCTCCCCATCCATTCAATCACTTGCTATTTTTTCTATAAAGAGTGTTTTGTACTTTTCCCCACAAAGTTTCTGTGTGCTTTAATAGCTGCATTCATCTATTTTCTATATTCTATACTCCTTTTGAATAGAATTTCTTGTTCTATCTCCTCCTACTGGGATTTTGGGGTAACGTATAGGTTGTTATTAAAAGCCCTGCAAAGCCCCACCTTGGAGCTTCTAGAAAACCTTATAAAAATGACATAAAATGGCTTTCTGTCAGCACCATCACCTTCTGACATTCAAAGTGCCAGCTCTGGAGGACACCCCCTTCCCCTTGCCTCCCACCCAGGGCCGACTGCGCTTTGGACTGGAGGTAATTAGTAGAGTGGGTTCCATTATGGATAGAGTGGAGCTAAGCTTGTCAGTGTTTCCATTATAAACTCCTAGCACTGGGTAAGGGCGATGGGGGGGGGCAGCATTAGGGGCCATAAGTAGTCTATAAAATGTTGTCCCAGGGCAAAAGCAGCCAGGCAGAGAGAAGGCTCAGAGCTAATTAGTTTTGTTTCAACAGTTGGTTTGTTTCCTTAATTGGGGAAGCCAAATTAGGGCCAGATTTTTTTTAAGTGTAGGTGACTAGTTTAGTCCCAGGGTGTCGGGATTCAGGAATTGGCATGTGAATGGTAGAAAGAGGCTCCTCATCCTGAACCCTTACTACCCATAAAGTTTGGGATGGATTCTTTCTTCCTCAAGTCTTCTTTAAGTTCTTTGCCTCATTTCTTGCCCCGTTACCATACTGACTTCAAATCAAGGGACCCCACATGGTACCGTAAACAGAAAAGGGGCTTGATTTAGAATCAGGGGGCTTGATGTGAATCCTGCCTGGATGATCTATGTGACCCGGGGAATATCACACCTAAATTCTCAGATTTCTGCTCCTTTCTTCCTTCCTCTGTCAAATTGAGGGAAGAGGGTGTTAGGTTGGATGACATCTAAGGTCCAAAGGCCCATCGAAATCGAAGCTCCGATGATATTACTTTGTGTGCATTCCACAACCCTTTACTTGATTGTAAGCTCTGAGAACAGGGTCTTTTCACAGTTTATCTTGGTGTCCAGTGGATATATTGAGCACGAGGCAGTCAGCAGTAAAATGATTTATCCAGGGTCCCACAGATAGAAGGGCCTCTGGCTGGTTTTGAACTCAGAGACATTTCCCAATATATAAAGGGTCAAAGGGTATGCATAAGCATTTCTCAGAATAAGAAAGGGAAGCCATATAAACAAATGCTGATTTGAGTGGGGAGAGTGAGGAGAGATAGAGAAGGGGAATGGGAAAACAAAGATGGGGGAGAGGGAGAGAGAGAAAGAGAAGATATAGAAAAGAGAGGAAAGGGGAAAGAGAGTGGGAAGAACAAAGAGGGGACAGTCGAGAGAGGGAGGAAGAGAGGGGAGGGAAAAGGGAATTGGAAAAGAGAGACAGAGACACAGAGAAAGACAGAGAGAGAGGAAGAGGAAAGGAAAAGGGAGTGGGGGAGGGAGAGGGGGAGAGAGTGGGAACAGAGAATTTGAGAGTGACAGGAAATAGGGGCCTCATTAGCTAAGCCAGAAAGAATAAATAGCAGAGAAATAGCAGGGAAAAAGAGAAAGGAGAAGCCAAGCTGAGCTGTCACAGAGAAGTACAATATTTAGGAGGGCTATGCACCATACAAGCATCTTGGAGCAGTAGTCTCAGGATGAATTCAACAGTTGTACCCACCTTTTTAAGGACTAAAAGAAGTTCTAAGAAAAGGTCTGCTCATTCTCCAACTTTCCCATTAACTATAAAATGACACTATTACATGATCTGCTTACTTCTTTACCCAAATGTTTCCAGCAACCTGTATTTTTCCTTAACCACAAAGAGGCCAGGGGTAATTGAGAAACAAATATGAATTTAACTTAAGATCCACTGCCTAAATGTTGGGAATTTTCCTAAGTGGGGGCTCTGAGTTATTGTGATAATATTCATAATACTTTTTTGTTTAATATAAACTCCAAAAATCAGAGCAAAGATGGGGTCTATGTGAATCCAAGGGGCCATTTTATTGTGCTTTGGCCAAAAAAATGAGCTAATTGTTAACAGTATGTGACTGCTTAAATCTCCAGAAACAAAGGGAGTAAGAAGGAACACAGCAACAGATAGCCAGGTGCACTCTTAATGGTGACACCTACCTGCATCTACCATATTTGTTGGTATTCTAAACCCAGTGACAATGCTAACTCCAGAAAACTAATGATGACTCCTGCTTCCTCCCTCTCTTTTCGAAGATGTGAAATACTAGAAGTACAGAATATCTGCAAACACAGTCAAGTACAAATTTGTAGCTTATTTGTTACAGAGAAACTTTTTCTTTCATTAGAGGAGGAAATGGGCAGAGAGGGGAGGTAGTAATAGTGATACTAATAAAAGGAAGAAAAGAGATTTGGGGAATCATTTTAAAAAATTCAACAGAAAAAATCAGAAGGAAGTTCAGAAGAGAACACAGATAAGCAGAGCAATGTTGGAACTACCAAAGATACATTTGAATTATACATATATAGGAGAAAGAAAAACAAACTGTACATGATAAAAGTTCAATTTCACACAAAATCCCTATTTTGTTTTTCTATGTAGATTGAAATATTCATTTTTAATGTTTATTAAGTTTCAAGGAAATGTTTTAAAATAACACCCCAAAGATTTGAAATGTAGTCCATCAGATTACCAGCACTAAAAGATTCTAGAGAACTAATGTTTAAAGTAAAGCCCTTACTGTTTCCAAGTTGGCAATAAGTTGTATGTGAGGTTTCTTGCATCCAGATGTACCTATGACAGTCAGTTTCTCCAATGCAGAGTTTTCCTTTGGCTTTGAAGACCCCATAGGCCCTGGGGATTTTCCTTTTAATAAGGATCAGAGCCTTCAGTTAAAGGGAAGAAATTCTAATGATGGAATTTCAGCATTGGTGTCCTGGTGCCAATTTTCAGGATCTTTACAATATTATGTCTATGTCTTAACTAGATGTAGTTGCTTGGCTGCCATCTTCCCCATTAGAATGAGCTCCCTCAGAGCAGTGACTCTGTTTTTGCCCTTGTATCCTCGTCCCATAAGCACTGAGATTGACTTATGTGTAGATGCTTGATGAATTCTAGTTAATCAATTGACTGTCTCTTTATTGGCTAAGAATTTTATAACAAATGATCACCTCCTTGTAAAAAATAGACTCGAATACAGGACTACAATCCCCACAAGTCTTTGCTCCACTTCCCCAAAATGCTTTGTAATCTCACGGGAACTCTGAGGTGGGCCGAGATCGAGGAAAGATTTAAGCTGGTGGCAAAGGTTTTTGGGTCTCTTTTCTCTTTTTTGGACTTCCGTTTTGGAGCAGAGGCGTCTCTTCCATGATGTGAGGTTATTTTGTCTAGGCCTCTGGCCTAGGCACATGTTTCTTACTTGTATATTCTTTAATCCTTAATATTTAATAAACCTCTAAAAAATATAATACTCCTTGCAGAGAGAAACTAATTTCTACCTGCCTCAGTCTCCCCATATTCCTAAATTTTAACTGTTTCATCCTTCAACTATCCTTAAGGATCTGTATAAACAAGTTGATTTGAACTCTAGACCTTAACCTGAAGTACCCAGGCATATCATTGAATGAAAATCAACCCAGCTGCCTCAACGATCCATCCAAAGTTAGGGGAATCAGAAGAGGCAGAATTGTAGTCCTGCTGTCCTTTGTACTGACAAACTCAGTTCCAGGGATGGAGTTTTAGGGAGATTATTGACAAGTGGTAGATCATCCAAAAGAATATGACTAGGATAGAAAGAGGCCTTGACACCACTCTCTACAAGCATCACTGAAGAACCTAGGGATATTTAGCACAGAGGAGAGTAGACCTTAGTCAGAGGGAGCATTATAGCTGTCTTCAAGTATTCAAAGAGCTGTCATTTGGAAGATAGATTAGACATGCTCTCTCCTTGGCCCCAGAGCCAAAGATCCCACATCAGCAATATCTCTTCCATCTGTTCTCTTCTTCCTGCTCTCAATTCCACCACCTATTAGAAGCTTTTGCATCCCTTCACTTGGTCTATCGTAATGACCTGCTAAGATATATCTCCCTTGTGCCAGTCATTCATTTCTCCAGTCCACAGCTGCCAAAAATTACATTCTTTTAGGAGTCCATATGCCTAGCCAGCCACAATACTGTCAAAATTAGCAGCTGACTCCCACTTTTAGCTTCTAGCTATTTGGAATGGAATGAGCAGGGCATAAAGACTCTCTGTTCATCTACGATCACAATAGTGGGTCCCAAGGAATCAAGTGAATGTATTGAAGAAGCATCTTCCTCAAGTGAAGAGAGTAGACCTTGATTCAAAATTGGCACCTCCCTTGGGAGAAGAAGACTACTTCCACTGACATTCGGATGTGGCTGAACTTCAATGCAGAAAACACAGGACTGCCTCCAACCATCAAAAAGCCAGAACTGAGCCAACCTACATCCTAGCAAGGTTCTAATCAAGCTGAAGAAATAGTCTCCTGAAGGTTCTGGTCTCTTCCTCACACTCTCACCATCTGTTTTAATAGAGAAGGAGGCTTCTCCACCTCCTTCTTCCTAGTATACTATAGCATTAAAGGTGGTGCCTTCTTGACCTGCTTCCTCCTGGAAGACAAAACATCACAGAACTTTGACTCTTCATTTTCTATGTATCCTTCATTACCTCTGGCCAAGCGGTAAATGTTCTTCTTTTCTGAATGGCAAAAAGGGGATCTGCTATCTGTTTCCTTCCCTCTTTTTGTCCTCCCTTTCTGCTAGCAGTCAAGAAATGCAAATGACTTCATGTAAATGTAGCCAACTGGATACTGGAAAAATATCCCCTTGTCACTGTCCTTCCAGGATTTTTTACTGGTCAATGACCACAATAATTTAAAAGAAAGCAATTGGAGTGGTTTCAGAACTCTGAGAAATGCAGTGACTGATCATGATTTCGAAAGACTAATGAAGTATGTTTCCTGTCCAGCTCCCTTCCTTCTTGGCCTTCTGGTCACTCTCTATTTTGCCTCATAGGTGCATCAAATCATATCTAGTTTTGTCCTACAATTATATCTATCTATGTGTTTCTCTTTGACTAAATTAAGTTGTAAGTGATTTGACAGCAAGCCCTCAGTTGTTTTTCTTTTTCTTTTTTTTTAAAGATTCTCATCCTCTGTCTTAGAATCAATACTGTATATTGGTTCCAAGGCAGATGAGTTATAAGGGCTAGGCCATGGACCTAAGTGATCTACCCAGGGTCACACAGTTAGGAAGTATCTGAAGTCACATTTAAACCCAGAAAGCCCTTCTCTGACTCTAACTACTATACCACTTAACTGCCCCATTTCCACTGTTTTTCATCTTTGTGTCTCTGGTTCCAGAAGAGAACCTAATGTAGGATAGGTGTTTAACAGATGTTTATTGAAATAAAAGTCATTCCTTGCATGAAAGGGGGTACTTCAGTGGTGGCTAAGAAGAGCTGACTGCCTAGGCAGCAAACAGGCAATATCCACAAGTCCCCCTGTCAGGTCCCTGCAATGAGCCTTTGACTAACAATCTAAAATGCGTGTGCTTCTAACCCAGTTCAGGTAAGGGAAGGGGAGCAACTGAGTTGTTTATTGCCCTTTCTGTATTTTATCAGTCTCTTTCCCAAGCTAGTCCTGGAGACTTTAGTCAACCTTCTGACTCTAGATTTTCTTTATATGAGTGGAGCACTTGTCATCATTTTTATCCCACACAAAGGAGTAGCTTTCTTGGTAGTCTGAAATATTTGTTCCAGACCAAATATTCTTCTCTCTGTTCATCACACACAGGACTCCATTTCCTTTTTCCATGACTTTGTATTAACTCTCCACTATACCTGAAATGTATGTCCTCCTTCCCTCCTTCCCTCTCCTCCAAGTGCCACCTTATACAATGTTCCTAACCACTAGTGTCCTCCTTCACTATTTTTTCTATGTATACTTACTTAACTGTAGGTTGTCTCCCCTGATAGAATGTAATCTCCTTGAGAGTAGACTTTGTTTCTATTTCCAGCAACTCACACAGGACTTGACACATAGTAGGTACCTCAAAATTTCTTCCTGACAGATTGATTGATTAGATAGTAAAGAGGAAAAGGAAGAGATTCAGAAATGCATCTGATATAAAAACAATAAAAATATCAATAAAAAATATGTGAATGTTTTTAAAGCCTAATTTTGAACAAAGAGATTTCATGAGATCATTTGGAGATTTGGGTAAGTCTTGTGCCATATTATAATTATAGTCTGGCCCATTGTCTTTCTCCTATCCAGTCCTGGACCCCACTCAACATCCACCTGCATGGGCTTAGAAAGAATATTGAATTTGGAGACCATAGCTGGAATTTTGGGTCTAGTTCTGAAACTCATAAAGGAAAGATGAAATGTATCAGGAATAAATATAAAGTCTTATTTATACTTGGCATCCAAAAACTCACTGCCAAAGTACAAGGTGGGAGAGGTGGGAGTAGAAAACAGATGGTGTACAGAAAATCTGAGAGTTTTCATGGAATGCAAGCTCAATAAGAGACAAGTGGCAGAAAAGGGCAGGGGAGTGGGGGGAAGAAATAATATGATTCCAAGCTATGTTATTGGAGGTAACATGTCCAGAATGAGTGAGGGGATAGCCCCACTGTGCCCTGGCCTTGTCAAACAATGTCTAAAGAATTATGTTTTGGTTTGTGAATCGCATTTTAGACAAGATACAGAAAAAATGTGAAGGGTCAAAAATCCAAAGAAGAAGGAGGAGGAGGAGGAGGAGGGCCAAGCTATATAACCACCATTTGCAGGATCTGGAGTGCTAGATTTGGAGGCAAAAGATATATAGGTTTAATTCTAGGTCTGAAGCTTCTTAGTTATATGACCAAGGGTAAAAAGCAAATACTCTCTGAGCCTCGGATATATATATATGAAATATGAAATATATATATGAACATATATATATATATATATTAGGCACTCTAGGACACTTCCATGGAAGGCAACTACTACTTCCACAGGTTTTAGGGTGCCATATGCATGACCACTCCTACAATTATAGCTATGAGCCCCTAACAGGTTGTTTCCTAATGAACAATCATCCAGCAGACACAAATAGCTCATGGAAAAGACATCAGAGCATAAAGCTCAGGGCATAGTAAAATAGTAACTGAAAATTTTCCCCCATGAACTTGGGATTCACATTCTCCCTAGTACACTCAGCATTTATGGAAAGATTGAGAACAAATTTAAATTCTATTGATGGTGAAGTATATTCAGAGAGGAAGCATGTAGCCCAGGCAATTCACAGTTCCAGAACTGTAGACTCTCAATGTCCTTTCTCTACTACTCCCTCCCAGCTATACTATCTCAGCTGGATTGTTCAACTAAGGCTCCAGGGTCTACTCCTCTCCTTAGCTCAGTTCTCAAATGCCAAGGATAGCTTTCCATTCAGTCCATAGCCAGCTCTTTATTAGGCTCCTAGAAGTCTTACTCGTCTTTCTCCTTCCAGTGACTGATGCTCTACATCCATATCTGTTTAGAGATAAGCCTCTGTCCCCTTAACTATTCCTCCTCAAACTTTTTCAATCTGATTCTCTATCTGCTGGGTGCTCCCTCTAGGCAAGTCACTGGGTGAAAGAAAGAGGAGAAAGAAATCTCTTCATCCCCCCAAGAGTGACTTCCTCTCAGCGGTTGGTTGGCCTCTTTCTAATTTCCAGTTATCTCCAGGGTTCGGTTATTTAAGTAACGGCCAGCATATGACCAACTCAAAGGTATTGCTCCTTTCTGACTCCCTCAAAATATGTGTTTGTATCTCATAAAGGGATCACTTGGAATAATCAGCCATTTATAACTAATTTAATACTTTCTCCTCAGTCTTGTGTCTGTAATTAGGTACTGGGCTTAAATTAATTTATACATAAATATGTATAAATGAATCTACATATAAATTTTACATATTTAAATCAGTGAGTGTCTGAAGAGCTTCAATGACTCCTTAGGAACTGGAAGGCAGAGCAAGACCCTTTCATAACCCTGAGCCAAGATTTTCCAATTTCTCTTTCCCCCAATCTGTCTCCCAATAACTCTTTCTCTTTTCTAACTCCTAGTTAAATGCTGACCTTACTCCCCTTCCTACCCCACAATTGGAAATCCAGAATATCTGCTCTACTCCAGCCCTTGGGCCTCCTTCTCCCCTCCAGCACTCATGACTTCTGGCCCCTTTAGCCCTTGGGTTGGAGGGCAAATATGGCTGTTCACACACCTCCACTGAGTAGAGAGTCATTGACTACAATATTCCCAACCAATCAGGACCACGAAGTCTTACCATTTGCCCTTAAACTGTGCCTTCCAGGACAATGACTTAGAGGATCTTAGACAACATGGATGTAATAAAGAACAGTGACTTACTCATCAAAAGAGTCAGTGATTTGGATTGGGAAATGTGTCCATTGGTATCCCCTTAGGTCAAACGGACTCTATTGTGGCACTCTTCATCCTTGACCTCCTCAGCTAGACTTGGTTTGTCTAGGACCCAGGGACTTTACATTCCATCCAGCAACATCTCTATCCTCTACGGTGCCATTTTACTCTAATGACCTGTAGGCCTTGCCATCCACCCTGCAGATTAAACTCTCCTATTTGTGTTGTCTCTTCTGATTGTAATGTGAACTCCTTAAGAGCAGGAACTGACTTGGTTTTATATTTCTAGGTACAATGAGCAGAGCAGTACTTAGAAAACAATAAGGGCTCAATATGTGTGTTTGGTTTTTATTCACTGGACTTGTTTGGCTTGGCCCCAGAAAACAAAACTGGAAACAGTGATAGAAGATCAGAGAGACAGATCTGGCCACTATATAAAGAAAAGGTCCTCAGTGGTCCAAAAGGGAATGAGCACCAGAGGTTGGTCACAAGAGACCTTAGAGTAAAAAGTCGATAAGTTAGATCATTTGATAGAGGTTCTGGCGTTGGATCCAGAAAGATTTGAGTTCAACTCCTGCCACTAACTAGGTGATAGACTCTTACTAGCTGTGTGATAAGTGACTTAACCTTTCAGGGCCACAGTTTTGCTCATCCATAAAATGGGGATAATGATAACACCTACAACAACCACAGAGTTGTTGTAAGAACCAAATGAGACAGTGTTTTACCAATCTTAAAGAGCTTTACAAATGTTCACTATTATTACCTTGTTGTTACTGTCAGAGATTGGAGGGTCTGTTCCTGATCTCTAAGGGTTCTTCCAACTTTAAAATTGTGTGATTCGGGTGCTTAACCTCTCTGGAGTCTGTAGTGTCTACTTTTGTGCTATAGCAACCAAGAAAAATTACAAAAATATTTACAGCAGTGATTTTTGGGGGTAGCAAAGAATTGGAGACTAAAGAAGTGCTCGACATTGGGGAATGGCTAAAAAAGGTTATGGTCTATGAATGTGATTGCATATTATAGTCCTGGAAGAAATATGGAAAGGGATAGTTTCAGAGAAATGTGAGAAGTCTTGTATGAACTAAAGATGACGAAGAGGGCTGCCCACCTCCTGACAGAGTAGGGAGGGTCTCCTAATACCAAACGAGACACACATTTTCACAGATGACCAATACTCTGCGTACCTAGGCATGTTACTTTTAGGAATTTAATTTCTGTTTTTCTTTTTTCCAATAGTACAGGAAATAGGAGGGAAGCAACTGAAGATGAGCCCATTTTTTAAATAAATCATTTCACATTTAACAGTGGATTTCTTTTGGTCTGAGTCCGATTAGATGGTCAGTGAAGTCCCTTCCAACTCACATTCTAATTCTGTGATCCCTGACCTGTGAACAAGTCATTTAGCTTCCCTGGGCTTAGAGGAAGGGCTTGTGCATTCTCCTGATTCTAAGTCTCTAATCTTATGTCCTTCCTGAACCTCTGTTTTTCCTTCATAAGATGACGGGGTTAGATCTGAAACCCTTTGAGTCCCAAATCAAAGATCGTATGATCCCATGAGCCCCAGGTCTACCTACTGCCTTCCCATCATGCCTCACGGAAAGGTTTCAGGTCTTTCTCCAGTTGGATGTTCCGTGAGCCAGGATCCAAGGCTTATCCTACCTTCTCTAGATGAAAAAGGGCCGCTCAGCCATGGGGCTCTTGAGGCCACTCTGGAAGAAGGCACCCCAGTGGGTGGAGGGAGAAGAGGCGGGGCTGGTAGATGCTCTCTAGAGGAAAGAAGCCTGGAGCTCAGCTGTACCCAGCAGAGGAGGGGGAGGAACATGAAACATGTGTAAGCTATTAGGTTGAAGCCAGGGGTGAAAAAACAGCTAACCTCAGCACGACAAGACCCTTATTAGGCCTTCATTAGGAAACAAAGCTCTAAGTGCTGATGGGGGCTCCCAGCTTCTCTCCCTGAAGGAAGTTCCTGGGCATAGCTGGCATCAAAGGGGCTTTTTAACTTAGAAGCCCCTGAAGTCCAAAGGCAGGGGAGAGGGAGGATGTTTCTCCACACCATCGAGAAGCCAATTAGCCATGTCACTCACTCAGAGGCTTTGCAGATGCCACAGCCCTTGGAGATCATTAGAATCACCCATGAAGAACTGTAAGGGTCCTTAGAGGTCATCTTATCCAATTCTTCCCTATCTTACAGACAAGGAAACTGAGGCCTGGAGAAGGGAAAGGCCTTGCCCAAAGTCACCCGGGGGTTATATCCTGATTCCAAATCCAGTCTTCTCTTTCCAGTCTATCGTATCACCTCTGTCTTTTGGCACGACTACCCAGACTGCCATCCCCAAATCATGCTATTTCCAAATCACAGAATCTTAGACCTGGGAGGGATCTCAGGGACTTCCCGGGGGTATAAAAATTCTTATCCTCTTGGGAAGTCCTAGATTTCTCTGGGCATCTGGTAAAACCCAGGGAACTCTTCTGACCGTCATGTCTTTACATACATCAAATGAAATACACAAGATTAGAAAAGAAATCAAACATATTTGAATAGTTACAGCTGTGTAATCAGAATTTTGAGCCCCTATCTTCATCTCCCAGAATCCTACTTTTGTCTTTACTGTTGCATCCTTATGTTTTCTAGATAAAAGTTTCTGTAACTCCACCCTCTCTCTCTCTTCTCCCGCTTTTGTGGTCTGGGAAACTGCTCTTTACTCAGGCTATCACTTTCCTCTACTTCAAATGATTATTAATAAATATTATAAAATAGAATACTTGGAGTAGTAGATATGGATTTTTAATCTTACATAGAAATTTTAATGTTTTTTTTAAACCTTTAAACCTTGCCTTCCACCTTATTGGTTCCAAAGCAGAAGAGTGGTAAGGACTAGGCAATGGGGGGTAAGTGACTTACCCAGGGCCACACAGCTGGGAAGTGTCTGAGGCCAGATTTGAACGTAGGACCTCCCATCTCTAGGCCTGGCTCTCAATTCACTGAGCAGCTACCCAGCTGCCCCTTACATAGCAACTTTTAAAAACTCATTATTTCCAGGTCTAATCTAACATGCATTGATACAAGATTCCTCTTACATTCTTTGATCATGTAAAAACACAACATGCATAAAAAATAAAATGTTCTTTAGTATCTCAAAAGGGAAACAATCACCACTCAACTGCCACTCTCTCCATAGGGAAATGTAATCAATGCCAAGACAAAATCCTCATCAGTAGGCGACACTCAAAATTTATGACACAATGGAAAAAACAATGATTCTGGAACTGGAGGACCCACCTACTACCCAAGTGATCTTATGAGTCACTTTCCCTCCTTGGACCTTAGTTTCCCCATCTGTAAAATGATAGAAGTGATCTAAATGGCCTCTGGGGTCCCTTCTTAGTTCTCTATCTATGATCCTGAGCCCCTCTTGAGCAAGGTGTTCTAGGAATTTGAATGCTTGGAAGCACATTTGGCCTGTTAGATCATGGCAGCCAGGATGTGAAGTGAATAGAATCTCAGACTTGGGAGTCACGAAGGAAGACATGAATTTAAATCCTGCCTCAGACTCTGAGTAGTCCAAGGCATTTGATCCCTCTAAGCCTTGGTTTCCTTATCTGTAATACAGAGATAATAACAGCACCTCCCTCAGAGCCTTATTATGAGAATCCAGTGAAATATAAAGCCCTTTGCAAACCTTAAGGTGCTTTGTTAGCTGTTATTGTTGGGATGGGACACATGGGATTGAAACAAGATAGGGTAAAGGGAGTCCGGGGATATATCATATCAAACACTAAACAGATCTACTCATATGAGGAAATCCAGGAACTGAGGAGGAACATGTGGGAGAGTATCTCAGGAAAGCTCAACAGAAGTAGAAACAAACAATATTGTCATTGGTGTACATACTACAGACAACCTGTAAAGAGGAACGTGATAAAGGGCTCCGAAAGTAGATCCCAAACCTGGCAGGGAGGCATGGGCAGAGTCATGATGGGGGATTCAATCATCCAAACATCTGCTGCCCAAAAGAATCACAGCTAATCATTGCTTGGTGTGCCTTAATGACAATTTTATCCTTCAAAAGGAGGAAGAAGCAGTGAGGAAAACCATCCCTCAGGATCTAATTCTCCCCCCTAAAAAAAAGGAGAAACAAGTTGCCAAAATGAAAATGATGAAACACTGGAGAAAGTAGCCACCTCGCTGAGTTTGCAACAAAAGAGAAAAATTCTGGGAGGGTCCTGACATGCATCCTAAACTTTGAGAGATATTGCAATGGGTACAGAGAATGGACACGTCATATCCCACGGTCATCCCACAAGGGTTCCTCCAGAGGAACAAGAAGCTCCCAGGATAGATTTCTGAAGACACAAAAGGAAACCATTCTGGCAAGCAGGACAATGTGGTGTGGTCTAAAGAAATCAATGAGGAAAGTCACCAGTCAGCTCAGATTGTTTTTTAAGGTCCAGAAGAAAGGATGAGTAATGGAGAATGAACAGAAACGCAAGATGCAGACCAACAAAAGTCTGCTCACTACCAAAGACTGATGAGGAATAATAAAGATGAGACCGACTGACGGGGATTGGCCAGAGAGGGAGGAGGAGTGGAAGGGAGGGAGGGAAAGAGAAGCTTTTAAAGTTATATTGGAGAAAGGAGAGTCAAATAAAGGTCAGAAATGTCACTCAAAGCAGATAAGAAAGGGCAGGGAAGCTCAATTCATTATATTTTCATTTTCTCTCTCAGAGATTCATCTTTGGGCTGGAAAAAGAGAGAACAAAAATAGCAACTAGATTAGTTGAAAGATAATAAGAGAGAACCTAACTACTCTTGATGAATTCATGGGTATTTAAGTTCTCTCTGGAATGCATCTTCCAAGGAGAAAACAGCAGAGCAGAGGTCGCCACTCAATGGAACTTTCCCATTTCCCTCCAAATGGCTTTAAAATAATGCCACAAAAATCAAATTCCGGAGTAGCAGAACCAACAGAAGGCCAGGGTGAGACTTTTTTTTAGCCAAAGACAACTAAAATTGGCACAAAAGGTCTGACACATAGGTAGGACCAGGCTGGAGTGTTTAGAGGTGGCTACAATAGCAGCAGTAGCATTGAGAGTTCTTGGCCCAGAGACAGTAAGAGGTACAGAGAACTTGGCAGAAGCAATTACAGAAGTCTCCTACAGAAGCCCTACATGTAGGACCTGGTACTGATTTGCAGCTCTATTGTCCATATGCAGTACTGAATCACAGTTCCAGGATGGAGAGGAGCACTTGCGGTCACTCACAAGGGAGCAGGATCCTGGTCATACTTCCAAAGCACACAAGCACAAAGGACCCAGTCACAGTTCCAGGTCTAAGAGAAGCACTAGTTTTTATGGCTACAGGAGAGCAGGGGCTCTTCCTGGGTAAAGCTAGAGCACAGACCAGGAAAGCAGTAATCTCCCTGGATCACACCATCTTGGAAACACTGAATACTTGCACATTCCTAGAACTTGCTCTGGAAAGAGCAGCATGAAAAAACATGAAGCTTGGGACAGTATCTTCCCACTCCAATGTGAGCAAAGTCTAACTTTAAGATAAAGTTCAAAGTCAAGAAACAGGCTAGAAAATGAGTTAATAATACAAAAAATTGACCATGATGGCAGAGAAGATCAAGACACAAATACAGAAGAAGATGACAACACAAACACACTACAACCAAAGCTTCAAAGAAAAATACTAATTGGACAGAATCCCAACAAGAATTTTTGGAAGAGTTACAAAAAGAGATAATAATTGTAGGAGAAACCATTGGTGGGGGTTGGGGTGAGAATAATGCAAGAAATCTATGAAAAGAGAACTAATGAAAAAATTTAAGGGTACCCCAAAGCAGTGAAGAAAATAACACCTTTAAAAAGAGAATTTATCCAATGATAAAAGAAGCACAAAAATTCAATGAAAAAAAGAACCTTTTAAAAAGCAGAATTAGCCAAATCAGGGAAAAGGTAGAAAAATTCATTGAAGAAAGCAATCCTTTTAAATTTGAATTGCTCAAGTGAAACCTAATGGACCCATGAAACACCAAGAAACAAGTCAAAAGAATGAAAAGATAGAAAAAAATGCAAAATATCTTATTGGGGGAAAAACTGATTTGACAAATAGATCATAGATAATTTCAAAATTATTGATCATGTTTTAGGAAGGATTTAATAAACTGGATAATGTACAGAAAAGGGAAACCAGAATGATGAAGGGCCTTGAGATCATAATACATGAGGATCAGTTTAAGATATTCAATGTTTAGACTAGAAAAGAGAAAACTAGGGCCTGGGGAGAGGACATAATGGCTATATTGAAGTATCCAAAGGACTACCACACAACAAGACTAGATTTTATTTGCAACCAGAAAAAAAAATGGGTAGAAATTCCAAAGAAGCAAATTTAGACTAGATGTTAAGAATGATATCTTAACAATTAAAAGTAGAAATACTATCTCAAGAAGGAATAGTAGGCTCTTCCTCACTGGAAGTCTTCAGACAACTGGATACTGGATGGACCTCCCATCTCTAGGCCTGGCTCTCAATCCACTGAGCTACCCAACTGCCCCCAAATTGATTGATTTATTAATTCATAAAATGAGAATGACTAATGGGGCCCCTTACACTACCTGGGATTACCAGCATTTAAAAATCTCAGTCTGTAGTCCAATTTCATTCTCAGCACTATTTCTCCAAAAATCAGTATGCCTCAGGAAGTAGTGAGTTCCCCATGATTTCCTTGGATCAGAAGCTAGATGACCACTATCTGAGGTAAAGGAGAGTAGATTCCCATTCATGTCTGGTTGGGACTAGATAATCTTGCATGTCCCTTCCAACTTGGAGACTTGGAGATTCTGTGATTCTTCAGTCCCATTAAAACCTCAGTTTGACCCATCCACAACTGAAATCTGCCCTCACTCTGGAACCATTTCTTTAACTGGTATATTTCTAGTAGTTCTTTCCTTAGAGTCAAGTTGACTTTTAACCATGGGTCCATACTCACTTCTGAACATGTTGTCTCCCCCAAAGAAATGGAAGTTTCTTGAGGACATGGACTATTTGGGGATTTGCTCTATATTCTTAGGGTCTAGAACAGTGTCTGGCTCAAACTAGGTACTTGATAGATACTTGTTTAAATTGAATTGAATATACTCAACATATCACATTGTGTGGCATGTGTGTCTTCCATTCTTCACCATTATCACATCCTAGTCCTAACCCTCATTACCTCTCACTCAGGCTATTGTAACAGCTTTCAAGTTGGCTGTCTTGCCTCTACAATGCATAGCAGTACATAATTCAAGAGTTTGGCACTTGATTGATTGCTTGATTACCATGCATCCAGCTAGACCTTTTGGTTTCTTGTTGTCCCCAAATTGGATAAGTCCAACATGTATGCCTTCATTCAAACCACTGGTAAAAATATTCAGCAGTCTAGAAGGAAGCACAGATCTCTAAGACACAAGCTGACATGGAACCAGGAGTGTGCTGAAGGCAGCTCAAGTCAATTATTAAATTTTCAGTGTGAGCAAACTACAAATCAAGACTTGATTTATTATTTTGCTGATTGTCTTGACTTAAGAAAGTGATGGAGAAAACAACAATGCAGATCAGACTTAAAAGTCGGTCCTGTGCATATTTTTTGAGAGTTAGTTGATAAATATTTGCCCATACCCTGGCATGGAACCATTAATGGCTATTCTTTGGATTCATCCATTCATCAGGTTCTGAACTAACCCAAATTTGCCAATGTGATCTTGTCTAGGAGAACATAAGAGACTTCATCATTCTTTGCTCATAAAAGTCTAAAGAACCAGAAACAAAAACCGAAACTACCATCTTCAAGATATCATTCAAGGTGAATCAGAAAGACAGTAATGCTCAGTGGGAAGAGCAATGGTTTGGAGTGAGATGGCCTAGCTCTGCTATTCACTACCTGTGTACCCTTAGAAAAGTCCCTTCAATTCTTGGGGCCTCTGTTTCACCATAAAATGAAAAGCTTGTAATAGATGCCATCAATGGTCCCTCCCAGCCCTAAAAATCTATGATACTTAATCAACAAGAATTTATTAAGTGCTTACTGTGTGCCACTTGCCATAGGATACAAAGATAAGTAACAGCTTGTTGCCTGGAAGGTACCTTCCAGCTGTTATCCTGTACTACTGTGAGAGGAGGAGGAGGAGGAGGAGGGGGTTTCAGAGCTAGATGTTCACCATGCCCTGTTTCCAGGAGCCCTCAGAAAGCTAATCAGAGATACCTGAGAAATCTTAACCACTGACCTTCCAAAGGGAAGCTGGGATTTCCCTTCAATAACACACTAGTTCAGCAGAGGCAAAGGAAGAATGGGGCCCTCTACCACTTACACAGCAGCTTCCCCACTCATCAGCTTCAGGACACCTGAAGGTCATGGGGCCCAGCCTGTGCACCAGGACTTGGCTCCAGCCCGAGGGGAGGGGATGAGAGACCTCTCACCACATCTGGAATAGATTTGGGCTTCAAGAGCAACGTGGAGTATATTTGCATGGATGCCTCATCATTGAAGAACACAGGGAATAATGCCCCAGCCTTCCCTAGCCTAGGGTCCCTCTGGTGTTTCTACCAGGTCAGGCAAAGTGGGGCCTTCTTTGGGTTAATTGCTGATTGGTCATTGAGTTCCAGTCACAAAACCCAGGACCATTTTCCTTCCCCTTCTCTATTCTCCACCCCATGTTGGGCTCCTCAAAATTAGATTCAGATTGGGGAGGCTAAGGATCTTCAGTCATAGTCTCCTAACTGATCTCTTGGATCCTAGTCCCATTTCTCCAGTTCACCTTTCACACAGCTCCCATGATAAACTGTTTAAGACACAGCTCTGGTCATATCCCTCTCCTGCTTAAATATTCCTAGAGGTTAGAGCCAGAGAGGACCTTAGATGTCATCTAGCTCAATCACCTTATTTTACAGATGAGACAACTGAGGCCCAGAGAACCTTAGGCAACTTGCCTACGATCACCCAGGGATAAACACAGAGATGGCACCTTGACCCCCTGATCAAACACCCAGGCCAAGCTGCCTCTCCATCCAATAGGTCACTATGGCCTCTAGGACAAGATTACAAAGACAAACTCCTTGACTTGAGAGTTATTATTTCCTGTTATTCTCCTTTGTTGCATGCTGAATGAATGAATGAATGAATGAATTGACCAACATACCAACAAAGGAATGAATAAATGGTTGAAAAAACAGTAAGCACCTATTATGTGCCATCAATTGGATATAGATACAAAAAAAAAAAACCCTTACCCTCAAGGGGCTTACATTTTAACCAAAAAAAGACAACATAGTATGCTGGATTAGTGGCCAAAAATGGTTCCTTTGATCTGAGAAGTCACAGGGATAAGAGAATGTATAGTTCTACTGAGAAGAGACCTTAGCAATGATCTTGTTCAGTCACCTCATCCTACAGGCAGAGAAATTGAGGAAGATTAAATGATTTACCAATGTTCACACAGGTAGAAGAGACAGAGTCAAGATTTGAACCCAGATCTTGTTTTTCCAAAGATAATACTCTCTCCACTGTATCATCTTAGTGGGTGGAGCCTTCCCATATTCCTTTCAGAGGGAAATGAACACTCTTTTCTTTAACTTTCCTAGAGTCCTTTGCCTGAATTATCTCTATTGACCCAACTAAATTCTTCAAGAATTCAGAGTCTCTGGGCTAGAAGGGACCTTAATGGTCAGATTCTGAGCCCATAAAATCTCCTCTACTTGTCATATCTCATAAGTCATCATGCTGCCTTGGCTCATCTTTCCTTTTTGAATTCCTTGTCAAAATAGAAATATCAGTTCTACATGAAGCCTTGCCTGATCTACCTCCCAAATGCTAATGTCCCCCTCCCCAAAAGAATGACTTCATATTTGTTTTGTATTTTGTTTGTACAAAGAGACCATGGATGTCCAACTTTTATCTTTGTAATACAAATTCTCTTGCATAAAGGCTCATGTTAGTGCTTAATTAGAGTTCCTTGATTAAACAATTACTTCAGTTTCCTAATTTATAAAATAATGGGATTGGTCTCAATGACCGCTAATGTGACCACGAAAATGTGGGTTTCAAGACTTTGAATTGCCAAAACTGTAAAGATAATTTTTAGTATCTTGTTTAAATAAAAAAAAAAAAGTGGTCGCCATGGGGAAAATTCCCAAATATTATGAAATACCCAAGTCAGCTGGGTTTTATGGATATTTTAATTAATATGAATGAAGGAATTAAGGAAAGGGAAAGAGACAGAGTAAGAGGAAATAATGGGAAGTCTAGGACGTAGGCCAATGGCCTAGGCCTTTTCTCTTTAAGAGAGAAACTAAGTCAGTCTTTAATCCACTCACCACAAGATTTGTCCCAAGCAAACTCCAATTCTTCACTGAAATCCTCAACTCCTGAACTGAGTTCATAGACCAGCTCTGACTCCTGACCTCCAATTCAGCTTCCAAGGCTGAATTACCTCGAATTACCATGAACTGGTTCAGACAGCTCCTTTTAAAGAGAAATTTCTCTTGTGTCACCTCCCCTAAATTTTCATGTCTACCAATCACAGTAGATACTTTTCCTAGGACTGCTCATTCTTAGTTTTCAGTTCTCACCTTCTCTAGGTAGATTATATTTTCTGAGTACTTCACACCTTTTTGCTAATCTTGCCCCTTGCAAGTTGCCTGACCTTTTAGTGATTAATTTGACCTTCATAGATACTTAGTACCCTTTTGTATTAGATCTAAAAATAGACCTAGTTTAAGGGCTTTTTCCTCACTATAAGTATGGGTTAAGTACGTTTTCATTGTTCAGTAAGGAGTTTTACAACTTTATCTTCCCCTAAGGTATGCCTAAGTATGGGTGGAGTAATATTAAGTTCTCAACACATTCCTGATCAAGTACCTCCATTGTTTAAATGGGGAATAACCTTAACCATAACCTTAAGATAATGTTCCAAGGTAGAGTCTGACAAATTTTAAGATCCACACTAAGCACCTCACCAGCTTTAAAGTCTATGATCCCTTCACTTCTACAAGGATTTAAGGCAGAGCTTCTCACCATGGTGTTGAGAAACTGATTGGGTGATAGATAAATAGATAGATTGATGGATGATGGATAGATAACAGATATATGGTAGATAGATAAATAGATACATAGATATATAAATAGAGATGGACGATGACAGGTAGGTAGAAAGATAGATAGTAGATAGATGATGGAAGACAAAGAGATAGGAAACAGATGATAGATAAGTACATAGATTTGGCTATATAATGATAGATAAAGACATACCTCATTTTTGTACTTCACAAATATTGGGATTTTTACAAATTAAAAGTTTGTGGCAACAAGTCAAGAAAGTCTCTGGTGCCATTTTTCCAACAGTATGGGCTCATGTCATGTCCCTAAGTCAAATATTGATAATTGATAATTAATATTCCATGCATTGTTATTATTATTTTATTGTGATCCATGGTCAGTAATCTTTGATGTTACTATTATAATGGTTTAGAAGCACCAAGAAATGGGCCTACATAAGATGGAAAATGCAATCAACAAGTTTGTGTTCTGACTGCTCCATTTACAGCTGTTCCTCATCTTTCCTCAAGCATCCCTATTCCCTGATATACAATATTGAAATCAAGCAAATTAATAACCCTACAATGTCCCAGGAGTATTCAAGTGGAAGAAAAAGTTAATGGAAACAACAAGCTTCACTGTTCTTAAAGAAATTGCCACACATTCTCCAACCCTCAACAACTACCACTGGGATGAGTCAGCAATCATCACCATCAGCCAAAAGATAGCAGTTTACTGAAAGTTTAGATGATGGTTAGCATTTTTTAGCAATAAAGTTTTTTTTTTAATTAAGGTATATTTGTTTTTTAGATATAATACTATCGCATACTTCATAGACTATAATATAGGATAAATATAATTTTATATGTTCAGGGAAATCAAAAAGTTTGTGTGACTTTATTACAATTTTGTTTTATTGTGGTGGTCTGGAATAGAACTCAGAATATCTCCAAGGTATGCCTGTAGATCAGCAGTTCTTAATCTCTCAATTTGTAGCAATGAGAATACATAATGCATATCAGGTATTTACATCCTGAATCCTAACTGTAGCAAAATTACAGTTTTGAAGTGGCCACCAAAATAAGTTTTTGGTTTGGGGTCACTGCAACATGAGGAACTGTATTGCAGGGTCACGGCATTAGAAAGGTTGAGAACCACTGCTATAGATAGATAGACAAAGATATAGAGATATAGATAGATAGACAGACAGACAGACAGAGAGACAGAGACAGAGACAAGAGAGACAGACGGAAGGACGGACAGATGGATAGATAGATAGATAGATAGATAGATAGATAGATAGATAGATAGATAGATAGATAGATAGATAAACATATAGACAGATGGATAGATAGATGATAAATAGATAGATAGATAGATAGATAGATAGATGATAGATAGATAGATAGATAGATAAGCTTATTAAATAGACTTTGTTTCCTTCACAATCCTATATTTTTAATTTTATTCTTATTAACACATGATTCTGAGAAGGGGTTCAATGGCTTTACTGGAATGTACAATGTGTTCTTGATACAACAAAGGTAAAGAATTCCTGCTTTAATGTTTTCAAGATTCTTTATATCTATCATGTCATTGTAGCTTCGCTATAAGCCTGGGACATAGGAGCTATTATTATCTCCATTATACAGATGAAAAACTGAAACCAGTTAAATGACTTGCCCAAGATTACTCAGCTAATAAATATCTGAGATGGAATTTGAACCCAGGTCTTCTTGACTCTAATTCCCATGTTCAATCCTCTATACTAATTGTCTGCAGCTTAAAAGTTCCAGTGAAGAGTAAGCCAATACCCCTCCCAAGATTATTCATTCCATTTTTGGAGGTCTTACTTAACACCACCCCACTCTGTGTAGAATCCCTTCCATTCCTGAGTCTCCTGTTTTGGTCCTCTGATGGCACTGAGCCCTCTCACATAAGCTCCCAATTCAACTATTTGCCAAGCTTCATATCACTTGTTCCCCTAAAACTGCTCTAAAATGTCATTTCCCATGCAGAGATTAATAGAGGTTCAGCCTCTGCCCATCAGATGGAGTAAGTTGAAAGAGTTCCCTGATCAATATAAAGAGCCAGGGTCTGGTAAGCCTTTGTTTGGCTTTTGATTTTATCTAATCACTTGGGGTTGAATCAGTTGGCTCAGATATCCATGGGAAGGAGCTACCCTTTGAGCCAGGACTAAAAAAGGCAGTCTTTATCAAAGAGGCAGCCTTTTCTGCCTTTCTTCTCCTTTTCTGAGCATGGGCCAGAGAGAGCAGGTCCCTAAGAGTCGATGTTGATCCCTGGGAAGCACCCATGAATTGTTCCTGCGTTCCCCCATTATCCACCATCCAGCAACTTCTCTGGCAGTAGTGGGGTGGCAGGAATTCCCAGACTCTTAGGACCTAGATCCAGCCCTGGAGATGCAGTAACAGAGACTCGTGCTCTCAGGCTAATGGCCCCTGGAGAAGGAAACCACACAACCAGAGTAGTGGGAGTGACGGCTTTGTCCTGGGCTTCATTATCCCTTCACAGAATCTGAGAATGTGTGCTTGGGGGACCTATTATCAAGTGCTCAGTGTAAATCAGTTGGCCACAAACCCCACGATGAGTAAGAGGCCCCGTGGGAATACCCCAGATCCTTCAGGGGCCCAAAGCCAAAGGGTAGAACTATGCCCACAAACTGTCTGGAGATCTGCACCCAAACACACCTCCCTCCCATGTTTATGCACACACATACATGCTGAATCACTCTTCTTTGGCTCGACTTGTTGATTGTTGAGTCAGCCCCATCAGTGCTCATTGAATATCTGGGAGAATGGGAGAAATGCCAAAAGGAAAGTGCCATCCTGATCTCCATTAAAAAAAGGAGGAAAGACTTTGGCCTCTAAAGATTCAGCGCTGGGCTGAAAGGAGCACTGCATCGAGAGTCAAAAAGATCCAAGTTCCACTTCCACTTCTGATGCTTAGTAGTGGGTAAACCGCACACCCTTTCTAGATAATAGGTGGAAAGGGCTTTTCAGAGCCACCTAAATGTCAGTGGTCAGTATGACAAGCCACAGACCCTACAGTCTCTTGGCCTACAAATTCTCTCTCCCTCTTCTCCAGCTGCTTCTTGTCAGCCCGAGGCCACTCCTCCATTCTCTGATTCTCACATATCCTTGGGTCGCTACCACATTCACACCCAGCTTCCTACCTCTTCCCTTTGCTCCTCTGAGCCACCCTGCCTTCAAGAGGAAGGATGAAGCTAGCCCAGAGCCCCAGCTTGCCTCAGTGATCCCTCCCAGTCCATCTTCTCTCCAGATTTCCAAGTAATATTCAGCCACAGAACCATCATGATCTGCTCCTTAAGGCTAACAAGATGTTGGATCTCTCTTCCTTCTCCTGAACCCGATCATGGCTGCTTCCAATGATCAGTCTTGAGGTCTTCTTCTGGCAAGGCTCCCTCAAGGGGCATTTAGGCTCTAAAGGAGGTACACGCAACTCCGGAAGGGGTGAGGGAAAAGGGGAGGGAGACAACATGTATCATGTAACATTGGAAAACATGTGTAAATTTGTGACTGGAATAAAATAAAGATAAAAATAAATTAATAAGGAAGGGGGTACACCGAAGTCAACTCTTACCAGCTCCAAAGAGCTGATTGTTCAGTTTCATTGTGAGCATTTACACCCAGGAAATCAGAGCAAATCCTACAAATCAGGGTTTGATTGTTCTAATTGTCAAGATTTAAGGAAATCATAGAGAAAATGTTAATTATAGACCTGAAACTTGGAAATGTGTCCTGCATACATTTTCGGAGAGTCAGGTGGCAACCATTTCCTCTATTTCTCTAAGTCTATCCTGAAGATGAGGTTTTGATTACCCAAACTTCAACCCAGGAAGAGACAGGTATCCCAGCCCCCCACAATGAAATCAGAGTTCAGAAGGGCTGCTCCCTGGGAACTGGACAACTCAAGACCACCCCAACCCCAAAGCTATCCCCAGTCAATTAGCCAGTCAACAAAATTTGTGAAATTCTTGTTATATATATGAAACTGTGCTAAATATGAGAATACAAAAGAAAAAATCCCTAGCCTCGAGGAGCTGCCACTCTAACAGGAGAGGCAAAATCCCCCTCAAAATGTATGTATGAGATATTTGAAGGGCAAATTGGAGTTCATCTCAGAGGGAAGGCAGTAGCAGCTGAGGAAGATGGAGAGAAACCTCCTGTAGAAGCTGAATGGAAAGGAAGCTGGGGGAGGGAGAGCATTCCAGGCATGAGGGACAGCCAGTTCAAAAGCAAGGAATCAAGAGATGAAGCATTATGTCTGAAGAATAGCCTGAAGGCCAGTTTTACTAGACCTCCTGGGGCTCCATGTTGGTAACAGCTCATGTGAGTTGGGGGAGAGAAGAAAGGGGGGAAGTGCAGGGGTGTAGATGGTCATAGGAACCAGATGGGTTATACTGATCAGTTTGTAATAACAGTATTAATGATGGCGGGCATTTAGATCCTGCTTTAAAGTTTCCCAAACCCTTTTTCTCAGCATCTCTCACAACCACCAAGAGAGGTAAACAAGTATCATTAGTCTCATATTACAAATGAGGAAACTGAGGTCTAGAGCCCAGCTTCTATGCATCCCTACTTCACCAGGAATCAGCAAAGGGAGAAGTACCATATATTGATGCTTCTGTCACTATGCTATGCTGGAAATAGTTACAAAAGCAAGATGTGATTGCCATTGTCTGATACCTGCTAAGGACTGGAGGTGAAACTTGAACTCAATACCAAATGGAAGACACCATGGAGTATAGAGGACAGAGAGTCTTGGGGTTGGAACTACTGGGTCTGATTCCAAAACATAAATCTGTTTCCTTATGTATGTGTAATCCTGAATAATTCTCATCCTTATGGGTCTCAGGTTTTCCATATGTAAAATGGAAATGGACAAGTTAGACTCTAAGCTCCCCTCAGTTTCATATCAATGATGTCTAGACCCACTTCTCTTCTCTAGACCAGGATGCCTCTGGTAGAGAAAAGGGAACATGATCTCTCCTCTGGAACATTTCACAAGTCATTGAACGTAAAATCTGAGCTCAAGAGTTGACGATAGAATCCTAGCTCAGTGGCCAGTTCCTCCACCAGCTCATTCTACAGGTGAGGATGCTGAGGTCTAGAAAGATTGGTTGACTTATTCAGGGTCACAGCTAGTAAAGAGTAGATCTGATATTTGAACTCAGACCTTCCTTATCTAAATCAAACACTCTTTCCAGTGTACCATGCAGGCTAGTGCTAATGATAATAATAATAATAATAATAATAATAATAATAATATCTGTAACACCTAAAGGTTTCCAGAGCTTTGTATGAATAATCTAATTTGATCCTTATAATAATCCTGTGAGTTGTGTGCTATTATAATCCCCATTTTACAGATGAGGACACTGAGACTGGAAGAGTTTAAATAATTTGCCTGCAGTCAAGTCTCCTAGAAGAAAGATTTCACTTGTTCCATTTAACCTCAAAGGAAAGAACCTAGAACAAGGAGGGGAAGTTTCAAGACTGAAGTGCCAAATTAAGGCTTGACATCAGGAAAATAGAGAGACTTCCTACCAATGAGAGTTGTCCCTAAGCAAAGTTCCCTTTCCTTGGTGGTCTTCAAGACAAAGCAAGATGACCATTTCTCAAATCCAATGAAGAAAGGATAATTGCTCAGGCACAGATTGGACTCCTTAGCCTCCAAGGTCCTTTCTAATTATTATTCTACGAATCTGTGATTCTTTCTTAACCCTATCATGGCCTTTTAACTAGGATATAGGACTGTCCAGTCTGATCATGGATCTAGTGCTGAAGGGGCCTCCTGTCCAACAATCTCATTTTTCAAAAAAGGAAACTGAGGCTTATGGATGTTGAGTGACTTACTCAGAGCAACACAAGTAGAGAGTAATAAAAGGCAGTCTTTGGACTCCAAATCCAGGGTTCTTTCCACCATGCTGTGCTGTTTTTCTTTTCCTTTCCATTAACTATTTTTCTCAATTCATCTCTCTCCTTTATCTCCATTATTTTTAGTTAGCATGTCCCAATTTTTTTTTCTTTTACATGCCTCCTATTCCTTTTTCCTCTTCTCCAGACCTTTGCCTTTACCTGCCAGATTTTCCTTCTTTACCACAATTCTCTTTTACTACCACAACTTCCCAGCAGAACTTCTAGACTCTCCTCCCCATTACTTGCTCGGCATAGGATTACCAGACCAACCTTGCTTATCCTCTACTTACATTATCTCTATCGCCTGCTTGAATCTTCAGGAACTCCCTTTTTCCTGCTAAAGTGAATCTGAACTTCTCTACTGTTTTTAGATGAATGATTCTGCACCTCGTGGATGTTTCCTTAGTGCTTGTTGAATTAGAAATGATTGGGAATTGCCTAACATTGAGAGATATGGAGTTAGGGGGCAGCCGAGGGAGGAAAGCCCACTCCTCTGAAGGCCTGTAAATGTGCACTAGATTCTTCTCCCTATTGGTAAAAAAGGAGTTCCCAGGTGGTCCTGCGAGGAGGTGGGACGGTGATCCAGATGACCCTTCAAGGTCAGATCCCTGGTTCTGAGCATTGATACCAACCACTGAAAATCATGTTAATTTAGTTCAGACCTGACTTCAGGTCAATTAAATTACCATCATCTTAGATGACATGGTGGGGGTTTTTCCCTTGGGAGTAGATTGCCCCTGCCTCTGGGGTCAAGTGTCTCTCTTTAAGCTCTTATTAATGTCAGACAAGAAAACCAAATGAAATTCTTCACCAAAGAGGGTCTCAAAGAGCAACGGGCTGGAATGGGAACATCTGGATTATGAAGTAGGTCTACTTCCCCATTCCCGGAATATTCTAGCAGCTGTACCCTAAAAAGATCCGGTGCTTTCTGGGAAGCAAGACCTCCAGGCCAGATGACTCACATGGACTCGGCACTAAAGATGGGCTCAAAAAGTATTCAGTCATCCATTTATTCATTGAACAAATATTTCAGTAGAAGAAACACAAAATTAACATGATCTATGTCTTATTGTGCTTTTATTTCCACTTTATTTGCTTAGTTAAACATTGACCAATTACATTTTAAGCCGTTTAGACCAATAAGATTGAAATCTCTGTTTTCCAAACCATCAAATAAACAAGCTCCTGCTGGAAGACCTCTGGTTGATGGGGAACTCACTCCCTCCCAAGACAGCTCAGCCCATTGTCTTTTAGAGAATGCTCATGGCAGGGACGTTTTCCTCAAATCCACGTCTCAGCTCCTCTCCCCCATTGCCCACTGTTCTGTCAGATGAGGCTAACTAGAATAAGATTCCCAAGCCAAGCCTTCTCTTCCCTGGGCTAAGCACAAGAGACCCTCCACAGGCCTGGTTTCTAGCCCCTGTTGCTTCCCAAGCAAAAGTGAAACTCTTCTGCCTCCAATTCAAGGCCATCCAGTCTGGATCCCCTCCGGTCCTTTGGAGCCTGCTCTCGCTGTTTTCTCCCTCAGTCTGTAAAGTCTGGTATGAGAGTTGTGCCAGGCAAAGGGCCTGGCCTGTCTCTCCCCGGTGGCTTGTGAACTCCAGGAGAGACACTTCCAGTGTGCGGCACGCTGCCTGGTACATAGGAGAAGCTTCTTAAGCGTTTAGTGGCCAGAGCCAGGATCCTGTGACTTCTAAGGCCCTTTCAGGCTCTGCATCTATGTATGGTCCAAACCCTCCCCGGTAAACTGAGGGGGTCAGAATTGATCGCCCACTTGACTCCTTCCAGCTCTAGGCAGCCTCTTGGCCAGTTTGCTCTGGCCATCATGGCCCTGGGCCTCCGTGAGTGTGCCTATGCCGCCCTCTCGTGGCCACCACGCACCCTACCATGAATGGACCAAACTTTCCTGAGCCCTTGAACCCAGCAAGGTCCCGTGTTTAGATGGGGGGCCCTTTGGAGAGGGGAGAGGAAGAGGAGGACGGTCCAAGAATAACAGCTTAGCTGGGGATTTGGGTGAAGGGAGCGGGGAGATAGGAAAGACACATAAACACAGGAGACAAGAGCGTGATAAAGGCCAGGATCTAGGAAAGAGGCAGGGAGCCTGCGCTGTAATCCCAGCCTTGTCTGCCACCCGCTCACTGTGCTCCCCTGTCTCGGAGACTCACATTTCCCATCCATCATCTTTCTCGACCTAGGAGTTCACAGACTATCCGGGAAGAGAGCTCGTCTCCAGAATGGGCCCCCAAGGAGCTGGGGCAGAGTCTCCCAAAGGAGCCCACGAATTCTGGCCCTCCAGACAACCCAGGGGAGAGACCTATACCCGAGAGGAAGGGAGACCCCCAGGAGAGACCCTGCCATCCCCAGGCTCTAAAGTACAGGATTCAGGGGGCAGGATAGATGCTGGGCTGGGAAAGATCTCCTCTTCGTATTTGTAATGCTTATTAAATATGATTCTTATATCATAGAGAATTAGAGCTTGCACGATATCTAATCATTCCCTAATTAAGAACATGCACCTTTAATACACAATAGCTCTATGGGTAAAGAGGCAGAGATATAAGGATATGCTGAAGGAAAGGGGAATATTTAGCCTGGAGATGAGAAGGTTTATGGGAACACTACTCTCTCCCTCTCCTCTCCTCCCTCTCCCTTTTCCTCCCTCTTTCCTCTCCCTTTCTCTCTCTCTCTGTCTCTGTCTCTGTCTCTGTGTCTCTGTCTCTGTCTCTCTGTCTCTGTCTCTGTCTCTCTGTCTCTGCCTCTGTCTCTGTTTCTGTTTCCCTCTCCCTTTTCTTCTTCCTTCCTTCCCCTCTCCCTCCCCACCCTCTCTCCTCTCTCTCTCTCTCTCTCTCTCTCTCTCTCTCTCTCTCTCTCTCTCTCTCTCTCTCTCTCTCTCTCTCTCTCTCTCTCTCTCTCTCTCTCTCCTTTGCCTCTTAGAATCAATACTGTATAATGGTTCCAACACAGAAGAGTGGTAAAAGCTAGGCAGTGGGGCTTAAGTGACTTGCCAGGGTCACACAGCTAGGAAGAACAGTACTCTTAAAATATCCAGAGGGCTGTCATGTCATGTCAACAAGTAATAGTTTTCTCTGCTTGGTCCCAGAGAGCAAAACCAGGAGCAAAGAGGGAAAGTCATGTAGAAGCAGATTTAGGAACTTCCCAATAACGAGACTGTCCAAAAGTAGCTTGAACCACCTCAAGAGGTAATGAGCCTCCTCCTCTCTGGAGGTCTTTAAGCAAAGAATGGATATCCATTCATCAGGAATGATAGAGAGAAGATGCTTTTCAGGAATAGGTAGGATCAGTTGGACTCTGAGGCCCCTTCCAGCCCTAACTAACAGCCCTGCTTATGATTTCTATTTGAAAGGAGAGGAAAGAGATCCAGAGAGAGAAGTCACAAAGTGAGTTAGTGTCTGACAAAGAGTAGAATCCCTTGCTCTTGCTACCACATCTTGGGGATTGTGATAAAGGATGGAAAGGTTTGCAATTTGCAAAACTGTGCAAAAACTGAAAAGTGCAAACCTAGGTATGATTGGCAGTGGCATGTGCCCAAGGGGTCCTGTTTCAGGAGGAAAAAAATATTTTAAGGGACTGTACCAACCCAATAGAGCTTCTCCTTCAGTCTTCCTTGGTGACAAGAAACAGATGGAAGGGGGGACTTAAATTGAGGGGAAATGTCATCCTTGGGCCCAAGATTTTCAGGACATGAGGGACAGACAAGTCTCCGAGCAAAGGCTGGACAATTGCTTATTGGATGGGTGGTTGTGGGAATCCTTCATTGAGTATGAGTTGAATTAGATGACCAATGAAGTCCCATCCAACTGGAAAATTCTAGAAATTTGGGATAAAGAGGAAACCTTTGGAGATGGTCAAGTCAAACAAAAATACCTAGATTTGGACTCAGAAGATTTTTACAAATATAGATACTTGCATGAATATACAGAATATATTGAGGATTCCGCTATGACCCAGAAGGGGTCCTGGTCTTTCAGGAAGAAGAAATTATTTTAAGGGATGACATCAGCCTAACAGAGAATGGTCTTCAGTCTTCTTTCATGTGTATGTGTGTATATACATTTGTACATGACTGTTAGGCAGACAGTCCAAATAATACCTACTTGATAGGAATTTTCCTCATTGGGGGACACAAAATGATTGTGACTAAACTCAAAACTTTTTCTCTAAAATAAACTGCCTAAAACTGCATGGAAGAGATTCTTGTAGACCTTACGGGACTTCTATCACCCGCCTCCTTCCAGACTTAGAACAAGCTAATTACTGCAAGGGGGTGTTGCAGATGTAGCAACCAGTTACTCTTTGGCTAATGGGATATATTTTTCTTTCTCTTTTTTTTAAAGTTTATTTATTTCATTAATTAATTTAGAATATTTTTCCATGGCTCCATGATTCACGTTCCTCCCCTCCCCTCCTCTCATCTCCCTCCCATAGTCAACGAGCAGTTCCACTGGGTTTTACATGTATCATTGATCAAGACCTATTTCCATATTATTAATATTTGCACTAGGATGATTGCTTTAGAGTCTATCTACATTCCCAATCATTTCCCATGGGATATATTTTTCAATATAGACCCAAGTCCATAGTAATTTTGCACTTGAAAGTGTAATTATGAATTGGGTCCATCCCCTTAGTTGGAGATCACAATTCTAACAATCTCTAGGAGAGGGTTAAGAACCCAGCCCTTCCTAGGGCAAAGGTCACTCTCCTGAGCAGCTCCCATGCATCCTCATGCCATTAACCACAGAATGCCAAGCAACATAAGGCCAGAGTCAACCACGGGTGTTGATAAGAAATCATATTAAATTTGGCAAATATATTTTCACAGAATAAACAAAAATACAAATAAGGCAGGACTGGGAGAAAGATTGCCTTTCCTCTTGGTTGAATTGCTTTCCTCAGTGCTTTTCAGAATCCCAAAGCAAAAACATTCTATCACATTTCTCCCAGCTTATCCATTTAGGAGTCATCTCTCATTGTCTTGAAGGAGGGGACTATAGACATGGAAGACATTGCCTTCTGCCACGCTGCGAGAAGATTGCCTCCTCTCTCTTCTTTTCTTTGTCCTCTTTCTCCTCTAAACTACTTTATGTGGAAAAACCTTTACCCTCCTGCATGATTAATTAATTAGCATTAAAAATTCCAGGGCTCTCGTGACCAAGAAACCCCTTTCCAGAGCCCATTACCCAAAAATCATAGACTTAAAGCAGAAGTGGACCCTAGAGTTCATCTAGGCAGGTCCCACAATTTACATCCGAGGAAGCTAAGAGGCTCTAAGGAGATAAGAGACTTCAAGACCACAAAGGAAGTAAATAGTAGAATTTAGGTTGGAATTCACATCCTCTGAGCCCACATCCAGGGCTTTGTGTAAGATACCAACTGCCTTCTTGCTAGTGCACAGAGTCACTGGGTGGACGGACTAACCAATGGCTTCTTTTTTCTCGGTTGGTTGGATTTTCCAATTAAGTTTTCTAAAACTCAGAAGTTGTGAGATTTGATACCTGGACTGCTTCAGCTCCTGCTGCTTTCTCCCAAATCACCATTGTTCATATGTCACAATGTGGGTAATGTATTAGGTTCCAATTTGGCCTAAACATGAGTAAGATTGCTTTGTCTTCCACGAGTCTTTCAGTGGTTTCTTCTTACCTCTGGGATAAGAAAGGGGGTCCCAAAAGCCTTATTATAGTTGCAAGCTTTAATAGCTTAATTCTGCACTAAGGCTTTTCAGATGCTCTCAATAAAAGCTCTTCATTTGAGTTGTCAAGGCATTCTACTAATAGATAGATAATAGATGATAGAGAAGTAAAGAAATAAATAGATGAATGAATGGATAGATAGATAGATAGATAGATAGATAGATAGATAGATAGATAGATTGATGGATGGATAAATGAATGGATAGATAGATAGATAGATAGATAGATAGATAGATAGATAGATAGATAGATAGATGGATAAATGAATGGATAGATAGATAGATAGATAGATAGATAGATAGATAGATAGATGGATAGATGGATAAATTTTGAATGGATAGATAGACAGACAGACAGATGAATAGATAAATGGATAGACAGAGAGGTAGATGGATGGATAGATGTCTTCAAACAAAAAAAAAAGTCTAAGTTGAGAGGGATCTTTGATGGGAGTCTTCTCTCTCTGGATTGTATTATGTTGTGTTGTGTCGTGTTATATTATGTTATCTGACTCTTTTCTAAGATCCCTCCTAACCGGTTCTAAGGCTCCTCCCACCTCTGGCATCCCCTGTTCTAAGGCTTCTCCCAGATATCACGTTCTCTGCTTCTGATCTTTACCACTTAAAAATTCTGTGCTCTTGAGGCCTTTCTACCTCTGACATTTTCTATTCCAGATACTTCTCTTAATGCCCTCACAGTAACCACTGCAGAGCTGAGTCTACAAGAGCCTCAGTAAAAACTTATTGAACTGAAGTAAATGTTGGTGGAAACCTTGGTAACAGAAGTGTGTCTCTTTTTATCTGGGATGATTCAAGGAGTCCCCCCACCCCCCACCCTTTGAATTTAGCATTCTGGACACTGTGTTCCCACAGTCCTTGGACTCCGAGGCAACCCCATTGAGATGGCATCTTCTACCATTGTCAACATTGACCTGCCAATTAACTCCCCGTCCTTTGACAGCCTCAAGGTTCTTTCCTTCCCCAAAGCATGTAAGGCATCAAAGCCCCATGAGAAACTGAGTTCGAACATCTCTGGCCTTCCTCCCTCCCGGCTCCGGATCTGAGTCTCTCCAGCAGGGAGCTTTTCTCCAGGAGTGTCAGTCGGATGTCATCCTGTTTCCCTGGATTTCCTTTGCTATTTCTGTAGGTCTTCCGGATTCAAACTAAGAATGACGAAGCTCTGGAGGAAGTTGCCTCTAAATAGCCTGGCACAGTTAAGTGATTCCGCCATTACATTCACACCCAGAGTGGCTTCTGATTCTTTACTATAATAATAATTCCCCCCAGGGTTCCATTTCCAAAGGGCTTTCACACCATTGTCTCTCTTGATCCTCACCAGAGGGAGGTCAAGTGGACTCATTGTTCAATTTTCAGCGGGAGCATTTACACCTTGGAAATCACCAAACACTTCACTTTAGGGTGTGATGTGATTATGATGTTGATTTCTAGACTTCAGAAAATCTTACTCAAGCATATTGTAGTTAAAAGTGTGTTCTGGGGATTTTTCAGAGCTGGTTGTTAAACACAAAACATCTCAGGCAGGTCAAGTCTGACCAAAGATCAGCTCCCCCACATGCCTTCTATTTTTCCTCCTCCTATAGCATGATCTTCCTAGTTTTTAATCCTATGATTAGGTGAAGAAGACCCTTTGCTCCTTAGATATGAGCCCTGCAGTGATCCCCTTCTTATCCAACCCAGCCTGGCCTTTGGTTTATAATGACTGGCTTCCCAACTTGGATCCCTTCTCCTTTGTCCCCAGAAATGGGATTACTTTCCCCTACCCTGCCTAGTCAGCAGTAAGTACAGGTCCTGCCTTGGGCCAGAAAGTTTTATATAAGAGATAAATGTACAATATTACACTTGAGTTTGCCATCAGCTTGCAAGAACAGGATGAGAGAAGCATGGTCTGATAGCAGTTGTTCTAAAAAAAAAACATCTGGACTCTTTTATTTGTTCACATCTGTTGTCTTCCCCCATTAGAATGGCAGCTCCTTGAGGGCAGGGATTCTTTTCCCTTCCTTTGTATCCCTTCACAATATCTTGTATATGGTGTAGTGTTCAGTCATGTCTGCCTCTTCGGGACCCCTAGACCATTCCATCCATGGAGATTTCTTGGGAAAGACACTAGAGTGGTTCTCCATTTCCTTCTCCAGTTGATTAAATCAAAGGTTAAGTGATTTGCCCAGGGTCATACAGTTAATAAACATCTTAGTCTGGATACGAATGTAGGTCTTCCTGATTCCAGGCCCAGCTCTCTGTGCACTGAGTCATCTAGCTGCCCTGCCTGGCTCAAAGTAGGAGTTTAAGAAATACTTTTCTGACTAAAATGAAGTTCAGTGGTCGTCCATTTATGAGATGGCAACCAAAAACTACTGTGCTCTTGGGATGCACTGAAAGAGGTGTAGAGGCACCAGGAGACCATAGTCCCTTCATAGTCTACATTTAGAGGTGTCGCCATTTTTAAAGCCACTGCTAAGCCAGACTCAACTAGGGTGATGAAGAGCCTTGAATTCGTTTGTGTTATATGAGGATTGAGTGATTTGTGGGTCGAGGGATGCTTAACTTATAGAAAGGAAGATTCTAGGGGAATATGACAGCTGCCTTCAAGGCTTCAAGTCTTGGCCTTGGAGAGCACAAGAAGAAGCAATGGGCAGAAGTCACACATTGATGTTGGGGAAACTTCCTAAGGATGAGGACTATCCACAAGCCAAATGGGCTGCCTCAAGAGGTAGTGAGTCCATCCCCCAGCCCAGTCACTGGAGGTCTTTGAGCCACAGCTAAATCATTACTTGTCCATCATGTTGGAGAGAGAACTCTTTTTCCTATTCCGAGTGTAGTTCAATGGTCATTACAGCCCCCTCAGTCTCCAGAATTCTGGGATTCGGAGAAGTCAGGACTCTCTTTACCACGGCAGGCATTTCTATGTGCCATAATTCCATTAATACCAGAGTGATACAGACAACCAGCTTTCTCTCTTTGGTCCACTGCTCCCACCTAGAGTTGCTGAAGAAAAAACCCTGATAAAGCTCATGCCTTAGTTTCCCCTTAATAAGCTTAATAAATGCTTATTGCCTTTCCCTCGAGCTCCTATAATAAAGCACTCAAATTTCACTGTGGATAGCAGATATGGAAGAGTCTTTCTTGATTTTACCCCAAAAGACAAAAGATTCCTGAAGGAGGCGGGAGGGTTCAAAGAGCCATCAGCATCTGCCCTGTTCCCTCCCCAAAGAAACCGACTTGGAACCGATCAGAGTAGTGCTGGACATTCTGGGGACATCCTATGCCATAGGGGCATAGATGGGTCAGTGCCATCTGGACTCATAGTGTTCTGAAGGAGGGACAGTTGAAGGAGGGAGGCCAACAAATCCCCAGAGGCTAGCATGTCTCCCCACAAAGCATCCACCCTTTCTATCCACATTCTTCCTCCATGCTCAGCTATGCCCAGTACCCAGACCCAGAGGCCTGGCCTGTCTGGATGCCACATTTTCAGAAGGAAAACAAAGCCCTGAGCCTCAGAGGCCCAGTGGCTAAAGAGTTAACCCATTCCACTTTCCCCTTGATATCTTCATCAACCCTAAGCTGGCCCAGAAATAACAAGCTATCATTTATCAGTGTTATTCGAGGTAACGATTCCAACCAAACAAAGCTGGGCAATAAATCAACCAGGGAGAATTGGAGCCCCCAAGAACAGTCATTCTTCTCTTTAGGCAACATCTGGAATAGATAATGCAGGTTCCAGAGGGAAGAAGGCAGGGGTACATGGGGCCCTGGGGTCCACTGAATGTTTGGGGAGATTGAAGGATAACAGCAAGCTGCAGGAAGGAAAAAAAAACTCTGTAATAAGATACAGAAGACCTGGGTTCAAATTCTGTCTGCCATTTATTACTTCTGTGAAATTAGCTAACTCACCCTCTCTGGCCTCAGTTTCATCATTTGTAAATAGATTAGGGCTCTGAGATCCATTGCAGTTCAAACATTTTATAATCCATATTCTAATATTTTATGTTCTTATATTCCTCCAAACTCTAACATTCTGTGTTCTAAGCTTCTTATTATTTTACATTCTAAGTTCTAGTTTTCAATATTCTGTAGCCCTTCATAGGGTTCTACAGCTAACATTCTGTGTTATAAGACTGTTTTCGGCTCTGATGTTCTGTCAACAAGTTAACAAGCATTCATTAAGCATTTTCTATGGGCCAACCACTGAGCTAAGTGGTAAGAATAAATGCAAGCCTAAAAGTATTAATAATGAAATTGCTTGCCCTCAAGAAGCTTCATGTCTAATGGGGAAAGACAACTATCAGAGAAAATGGAAAAGAGATGGGAAGAGTGGCCATGGTGGGGAGAGTCTGGAGAGTCGGGAGCAGAGGTCAGAAAGGAGTGGACATGGCTGGCCTGGACACTTTCCTTAAACTGAAGCGTCCAGGAGAAGCTGACCAATGAGAGGAGGGAACCAAAGGGGGGAAGAGAAAGCTGCAAGATCATGGCAGTCATTCTATGTTCCAACGTTCCTCTCCTAATCTAACATTGTGTATCTTAAGGATCTTCCAGCTTTGATGTTCCCCATTCTAAGGACCCTTACTTAGCATTATGTGTTCTAATGCCCCTTTCAACTCAACCAGTCTCTGTCCGAAGAGGATGGATGTGCTGGAGCCAGCTCAAACTGGCCTGAGAGGGAATGAGCAATTACACCTGAGAAAGTGGCAAATGCTCTAAAGCAAGGCTAGATTTGTTGTTTTGTTGATTGTCTAGATTTTAGAAAGTGATGAAGAAAATGCTGAAAATTCAGATTAAACCTAGAAGTGAATCACAAACACTTGTCTCTTTTTGGTGAGTCAGTGGTTAAACAATAATCAGCAGACTCTTGCCAAAGGGCCATGTGAGCTCTGACATTCCAGGAGTCTAGGAAAACACTGAATTGGAGATGTGGGCTGTCTCTGAACTATGGGAGAGGAAAAGATGAAGGAAATGGGCCTCTGAGTTTGTCACCAAGTAAACTAGAAGGGAGCCAAGTTAATTTTAGGCTCATTGCTCTGCCCTAATTAAAACTGAGCCAAATATAAAAACAGGCTTAAAAAAAAGACTACAACCAAGGTAGGGGAAGTTTTGCATCCCCAGCTTCGTGCAATGAGCATCTCCTAAACTGCAGTTCCTGTGTCAGAGCCAAGGGCAGATACCCACCCCTGTGCCTCCCCCTCCAGCCCTCCAGAAGGAAGGTGGAAAGGAAGCTCCCAGGCTGAGTAGACTTGCAAACAAAACACTATTTTTAGAAGGGAAGGAACCTACAGATTTTTTTTAAACCTCTGAGAAGTTGGGTGCATAATAGAAGGAAGTGGTAGACACTGACCAGCCACACCCAGATCCCAGGGTTCCAGCCCAAGGGCCTTCCTTGGAAGATGAGTGTCCTCCCTCCTCAGCTCTGGTTCCTTCTACAATGAAAAGGACGCTTGGGGATCCATCCCATGGTTTCCTCTCCTCTTTCTCCACCAAAATCTGACTTCAGAAGGGGACCTGAGAGTGACTTAGTGGGACTGTGAGTCACTGAGTGACCATTCCCAGGGACATCCTTAGCATCTTAGATTTCTTCTTGGGAAAGGCAAATATTTCTATCCAATGAGCCATTTAAATCTAACATTCTCTATTTTGAGATCTTTCCCAGTTCTAACGTCAGGACTCTCCCAATTCTGTCATCCCTTGTTCTAAGAACTTTCCTAGTTCTGATGTGCCCTAGTGTAAAGTCTTTCCCAACTCTGATGTCCCCTGCTCTAAGCTCCCTCCTACCTCTGACACCCCCTGTTCTAAGCTCCCTCCCACCTCTGACACCCCCTGTTCTAAATTCCCTCCTAGTTCTGCTACTCCCTGTTCTAAGCTCCCTCCCATTTCTGACACCCCCTGTTCTAAGCTCCCTCCTAGTTCTGATATTCCTTGTTCTAAGCTCCCTCCCACCTCTGACACCCTGTTCTAAGCTCCCTCCTAGTCTGATATTCCCTGTTCCAAGGCTCCTCCCAGCTATGACATTCTCTGTACTAAAGTGCTTTCCAGCTCTGTGATTCCATGTTCTGAGGTCCTTCCCAAGTCTAACATTCTGATTCTATGAGCTCTCCTTGTGGAATAAAAGCTTCATCAGCTGTGAAAGAGATTTCATCCATAAGTCAAAATTAGACAAGATTCTGTGAGTGACATAAGAAGAGACGTCAATCTGATCATTAATGTTAGGTGAGGCATAAACAGGTGGCCATTCTCAGCAAAGGTGTTGCCAACTGGGATGGGGCAGCCCCACAGAGAGACCAGTTGAAGAGGAGTTCCCTGGGAATACTGATGTTCTCCAGATTCTCCTGTTTGCAGAGGTCATCATGCTGGTCATTTCAATCCTAGAAACACCGTAGAACCTCCTGGAAGAGATCTGGGGCTTGACAATCCACACAAAAGACCCTAAGTGGATGAAGAATATCTTTTGTTCAAATTAGAACCTTAAGTCAAATAATTAGCCAGTAGAGTTTGTCCTTCAGGGTCTATATGCAGGATCAGGGTTCTCTTTGACAGATACTAGCAGTATAGGGCAGCTAGGTGGTGGAGTGGATAGGGTGCTGGGCTTGGAGTCAGGCAGAGCTGAGTTCAAATCCAGACTTAGACACTTCCTAGTTTTCTCTGCCATGTCAGGAGAAAGTGGCAAAACTCCCCAACACTTTGGCAGGGATGCCATTGATTTAACTATGGAAGGACTTGGCCACCACGATTCACTGGTACAAATAAGGGGAGAGCTGCATTGCTAGAGGCAATGCCCAGGTTGATGAGATGTCCTACTGATGATAACACTGACTCACTGGAGTAAGTGTAAGGAGCTGTGCTAGATGCTAAGGATGCCAAGACATCTCCTCCTTAGAGCCTTCCCCACCTACTCCAGCCCACATTGGTCTTTCTTTTTTTTTCAACCCTCACCTTCCATCTTAGAATCAGTTCTGTGTATTGGTTCCATGGCAGAAGTGGTAAGAGATAAGCAGTGGAGATGTATGGTCAAGTCCCACCTCTGCCAAACACTAGCCGGGTATCTGTGGATCTTAGGATACTTGCCTTTCACTTTGAGCAAGTCACTCCACTGCTTGTTACCCTGAAAAACTCTTTGAGACAGTAAATAGCAGAGAATTTACATGTCTTCACTGGACCAACCAGTGCTGTCAAACTCAAGCAGAAACAGGGGCCACTAATCCAGCCACAAAGATCCCTGGTCAGCCGCCCATCCACCTACTTTGGACATGTGTTATCTAGGTTTGCTTGTCTTTTTATTGACTTTGTTCAGTATTCCCCAATATCAATCTGGCTGGGGGCCACAGGAGGTCAGCTCTCCCGAGCCTCTGAAATCACCGGTCTAATCCCTCTCCCAGTGAAGAAAACATCAGAGCATGGGCTGCCTCAGCCCATCACCCCACCCAGACACATAGGTATTCAGGGTGCAGGGTCAACCACAGAGTTGTCTTGGTGTCACCCCAATCTGACTAGATGGTTATTGAGGTCTTTTCTGGCCCTGAGCATCTGTTCCCAGGTTTAGACCCAGAAAGGACCTTCAAAGTAATCCATTTTACAGATTGAAGATCAAAGTAATCCATTTTACAGATTAAGAAACTAAGACTCCAAGAGGTGATCTGCACAAAGTTAGCAAGTGTCAGAATCTAAATTTGAACTCAAGTCTTCTGACTAAAGTGCTATTAGTAGGCATTTCACCATTTGTAAATGGGGAAATGAGCAAGCATTTATTAAATACCTACTGTGTGCCAGATCCTGCGTTCTTTTCACAATAACATAGTAAGATAGATACCATGTGTAATTTTCCTCTCCATTTTCCAGATGATGAAACTGAGGCTTATTGGGGTTAAAGTAGCCTTTTCATGGTCATTCAGCTACCGAGTGTCCAAGACCAGCAATCTAGTCACGATGCAGTGATTCTTCTAGTAATGAAGAATACAGAAAAGATGACAATACTTGAAGGAATACAAATCTTTGGAGGGCTTTCATGGACCAGAAGGGACTACCTTTCTTCTGCTCGGTCACATAAGTAATGGAGAAAAGTTGCAGATTAGGCTTGAAGATATAAATTTTGGGACAGCTAGGTGGCACAGCAGATATAGCCCTGGACCTAAAGTCAGGAAAACTCATCTTCCCGAGTTCAAATCTGACCTCAAACAATTACTGGCTGCGTGACCCTGGTCAAGCCCCTTAACCCTGTTTGCCTCAATTTCCTCATCTATAAAATGAGGTAGAGAAGGAAATGGCCAACCACTCTGGGATCTCTGACAAGAAAATCCCAAAGTGGGAAACAGCCTGAAGAACAACTAACCTGAAAATCAAAATCTAGAATCACAGACTCTCAGAGCTCGAGGGAACTTCAGTGGCCATCCATAATTCCTCTGACCAGAAAACTTCCCATCTCTGTTCCAAGTCTTCTACTGAGATCCTGAAGCAGAGGAACCTACTACTTCCTCTATCCCACTTTGGAACAGCCCTAAACATTACAGATGCGGGAGGCAGCACAGATTCTCTGACCAAAAGAGCTCAATAGGAGTCAGTCGTTGGCATCATAACATAAAAAATAACCAATGTTGATTGGGGCTCCATGGAGAGAGCCTCAGCCTCCTGGACTAGAGAAGACCATTCAGGCATCCCCGGCTTGGTCAGATTGCATAGAAAGTTATCCTGTTCAGGAGAACGTCAATACACCGAAGAGCTCCCAAAGGAGGGAGAGCGGGGTGGTGAAGAGCCACATGAAGAACATTTCAAGGAAAGAGTAATGCTTAGTTTGGAGAAGAGAAGATCTGGGGGGTCAGGACTGAATAGCTTTCTTCAAAATTTCGAAGGGTTCTTGTAGGAATAAAATACAAGTTTCTAAAGGGCAGAGATGGTCGTGTCTTCACCTTTGTTTCCTCAACACCCAGGAAAGTGCCCTGCACATACCAGACAAATAAAAAATTTTTCAGATTTGAATTGAATTAAGTTCTGTTCAGTAGAAGGATTTCTGTTTGGTAAAAGGAAGGACTTTCTAAATATTAGAGTGGAACAGGCTGTTTGTGAGATTGTAAGAAGCCCATCAAAAGAGACATTTATAGGGGCAGTTGGGTAGCTCAATGGATAGAGAGCCAGACCTAGAAACGGGAGGTCCTGGGTTCAAATCTGACCTCAGACACTTCCTAACTGTGTGACCCAGGGTAAGTCACTTAACCCCCAATGCTAGTCTTTACTGCTCTTCTTCCTTAGAAGCAATTGGTCATAAGGCAGAAGGTAAGGGTTCAAAAAAAAAAAAGAGGCATTTATGGAAAAACTAAATGGACTTTTTTTCTAGGCTTCTTGCACTAAGAAGAAAGATGGATTAAATAAATTTGGCAAAACCCATTTATATATTGCTTCAAGGTTTACAAATCACTTTCCTCCAAACAATCCTAGGAGGGAAGTCATTCAAGGATTAGATCTTTTTACAGAAAAGGAAACCCTAGCTCAGAGGTGAGAAAGGACTTGCCTGCAATCACCTAGCTAATAAAAGTCTGAGCCTAAAATGAGCTCTTCTGCCTCTGGGACTAGTTCTTTCCAAAATAACACATCAGTTCCTTTCAGTGCTAAAAGTTCACTGTTCTAACATTTTTAAGTTCTAAGATTCTGAACTTCTGTTATTGTGAAGTCCAATGATTCTCTGATTTGAAGATCCTATGATTCTACTACTTGGTTTTGCCATAATTCTAAGATTCTTTGCATTTAAGATCTCAGATTCTATTCTGCTATAATTCTCAGATTCTGTGATGGGACTAAGAATAGCTAGATGGCCCAGTGAATAGAGTGCTGAGCCTAGAGTCAGGAAGACCTGAGTTCAAATCCAACCTGAGATACTTACTAGTTGAGGGACCCTGGGCAAGTCACTTTACCCTGTTTGCCTCCATTTTGTCATCTGTAAAATGAGCCAGAGAAGGAAACAGCAAACCACTCTAGTACTTTTCCAAGAAAACTCCAAAGCAGGTACTGAAGAGACAGATAGGACTGAAAATGACTGAACAACAACAAAAACCTGAAGCACACTGTGTAGAAAACAACCCAAACCCAAGCTGTCAACACAAAATTTTTTAATAACCAACCTCAGCTTTTGAAGGCAACTTCTTTGTCGCCTCCTTGATTGCAGTCTGTATTAATAGGACATTTTGCATCTCTGTCTGATGCTCTGACACACACTCCCATTCAATCACTTACCCTTCTGGGCCAAAGATGAAGAGAATTCAAGCTCCCTCACTCCCACCAAGCTATCAGTCAGAGGAAAGAGAGCTTACATCCATGAGTCTCATTTTCTGTGTTTTCATGGGATTTCGAGATAATCTAGACGGAGGTTCTTAACCTGAGGTCTGTGGTTGCTTTTTTTTCCTATATTTTGACAGCTCCTCTTCAACAAAATTGGCTTCTTTGCTAATTGTACATATTCTATTGGATGATTTTACAAATGGGATTCTGAAAAGGGGCCCATTGACTGACTTCACAAAGGGATCTATGATTAAAAAACGTCAAGAATCTCTGATCTAGTCTAACCCCCTCATTTAATAGATGGCCCAGAAATGGGACGTCGAGGAATGTGGAGAGTCCCATCTCTGCGACTTGGGTGACTTTAGGGAAGTAACTTTATTTTCCTGGGACTCAGTTCTGTCCTCTGTAAAAAAGAAGCATCTGGACTGGGCGAACCCTGCTCTAAATCTAAGAGTGTACATATTGTTCAAGGTCATATAGGTAGGAAGTTGGTTGGGTTCAAAATCCAGGATCAGAACTCAAGATTCCAGACTCCAAACCCAGCGATTGATCCACTTTTCCTTGCCTTTCTCCAGCCTGCATTGGGGGACGGACGGAGCTTCCTCACTCCGACTCTTTGCTCGATGCCTGCACTGAAAGCTGGACAAATCCATGGAACATTCAGGTCAGACAGGGTGCAGTCAGGGAGGGGGAAACATTCCATAAGAGGGTGAATCAGAATCTTCAGGGTACTGCAGGGCAGGCCACGTGGAGGGCCTGGCCAGACTCCTGTGAGGACGTGGCTTCAGCCCTGGCTGAATCCAAGACAGGAAATGAGTTTGGCAAGAGTTTTACTGCCAAATGTTTCCATTTGATGTTCAAACCTTGAAAACTGCCTTTGGGAAGAAGAAAAGGAACCCAGGCAGAGAGGTCAGGGTCCCTGGGGTTACATTTATGTCTCTGAGTGAGCATCCTGTCAATGGCTCTGAGAATAGACCGGGATGAGTTTGGAGTTCTCCTGAAACAAGCCAAAGAAGAAAGTTCAATCACAATGCACTGGTTAATTGAACTGAATCTGAGAGTTGCAGATCAGAAAGGACAGAGGTCCCACAATGTGAGAGTTGGAAGGAGCCTTGGCAGTCCCGTTGGGGACCAGGGAAATGGGGGGAAGAAAAGCTCACTTTAGCATCCTTCTCCAAAGAGGGTCAACCACCACATTCAGAAGTAACCCTTTCCACACTGGGACAGCCATCATTGTTGGAAAGATTTTCTTCACATCCAACCTCAATTGGCCTCTGCAGCTTCTCCCACTGCTCCTAGTCCATGTCTTCCCATGAAGCACAAGGAAAATCCTTCCATGACACCCATGCATGGATCTAAAAAGCTCCTTCTTCAACTATCTAATGCCCTTTGGGGAATGAAGAGAAAATTCAGGTCCAGAGAGGGAAGTGAATTCATCAAGGTCACCTTGGGTAGTATTAACACTAACCTGCTACCTGGTTAACATGGCGGCACCAATAACGTAATACCCATCCCAAAACTAGAAGTAAGTTGGACCAATCTTGGTTCTCCCAATTTCCCCCCATTCCCTCTCACTCCAAACTCTCCTTGGCTTCAGGGCTTTGACTCCTTATAGTTGTCTGCCTGGCACGTCCTTCCCTACCTTCTCCACTTGCAGAAACTCTCTGAGACCTCAGGGCTTATGTGGCCCCGAAAACCTGACCTTCTCTCTATTCCTCACATGTGTCATGCAGCTCTCCATCCCCCTGACCCTGGCAGTCCTTCATGCCTGGAATGAACTCACTCCCCACCTCTGTCCTTAGACTCCTTCTCTTCCAGCAGGTTGCAACTCAAGCACTACCTCTTCCATTAAGTCTTTTCTGTCCTCCCTAACTGCTAGAGTTCTCCACACAACCTCTTATTCTATGGCATTTATTCTGTATCTGCTTAGATCCACACTTGTTATCATCCTTAGAACCCCCATGGAAGCTCCTTGAAAGTAGGAGTTTTTTCATTCTTTGAATTCAGATCCTCAGCCCCTGGACATGGGATTTGACGTAAGGTAGGTACTTAATAAATGTGTCCTCCATTCATTTGATTGTTCTGCTGATGGTATTTGCCTCTAGAACATCATAACTTCACAGAATCATGGAATGTGAGGGTTAGAAGATACCTCAGCAGCTACTAATCCAAACATCCAGGAAAGAAATCCTTCCCCCCTCACAGATATCCCTGAAAAGTAGCTAGCCAGCCTCTGTTGCCCTGCCAAGACACAGACACCCACCACCCTTCAAGGTAGTTGACCCATTTTGGAACAGATTTTTATTGGCATGCCCTGGGGGAGTTTGTTCCTCTCTAGAGGCATTTATTCCATTGCCTCAAATTGCATTTGTGTATCTTTGTCTTACCCCCTTCCTAGACTATGAGTTTCAAACATTCAAGAACAGTCTTACTCATCTCTCCATCTCTCAGAGGACTCCATCTTACTGCATGGCTTCCATCTTTATCTCTGACAGAGAATCATTAGACATAGAAGTCTAGCACTGTCACTAGGCAGGCACCTCAAGGCTAAAGCCCCTAGGAATAGGGATCTTCACCAGTTTCTGCCCTTTTCCAGCCCTCACATATTGTCCTAGATTTGTTATCATGGTGTTGCCTGTCTCGCCAATAAAGGACCTATGCTCCAAGCTCTTAAGGTATACAGCTACCTGAGATTCCTAAAGAACCAATATCTTCTTCTTCCTATTACAACCCCCAGCAAGAGGCTAAAAGTAAAATCAGTACCCAGAGTACGGATGTGAAATCAGGTATGGAAGGGGGCAGGCAGTTTAATTCCCACATAAAAAGAGAAAATCAAACAATAAAAATTCAGAGAAAGATTACAATCAGCTGCAAATTTAATCTGCAAGCCTCATTGGGATCTGTTAAAAACAGGACTGCTCATTGAGCTGAGCAGAAGGATGGTGGGTGGTTTTTTATTTCTCTTACCTGGATCTACCATTTGCCTTATTACTGATAATGTTGCAACTGCTCTAGGGTCCAAGACTCAGGAAGAGGGAAAGATGTCCATGGCCTTCAAAATCTTTAAAGTCATATACCAAAGGAAAACAAACCCAAATGAGAGAAACAAGCTTTCCTAGGAGGCCAGGCTCTTATGGAGCCTCCCTCTAGTTCTGTGGAGCTAAAGAGAGACAAGGATTTACCCTTTAATATATTCATGGAGATCAGGTCAAGCTTCCAATTAAAAGAGCTATCAGAGCTGAAGGGGATCTCTTCACTTGCTCTAAAATGGCAGAAGAAGGGGGCTTCCATCATGCATCCCAAAGGGGATGCTACAGAAGGAACCTCAGTATATCTTCTAGCCTTCATCTAACATTTGGAGAAACTGAGGCTGAGAGAAGGGAAGGGATTTGCCCAAAGTCACATAGTGAGTGAATAACAGAACAGAAGTATAACCTGGAAAATCTCATCTACCACATGGGATAAAGGAAGGAGTGCTAGTCAGGAAATACTTGGGTTTAAATCCAGCTTCTGATGCTTACTAGCTGTTTGGCCAAGGGTAATCTGCTTACTCTCTGTATAGTTGGAAATTCTTGAACCCCTAAAACTACATTACCCAAAATTCCTTTCTGTATTACCTAGAATCCTTTTCCCTTTAATCTCTCCTGCTCCTCCACATTTGCATGGTCACCTTATTGTTTTATAAATTCTGTAACTCGTCCCTCTCTCTCTCTCTTCTCTCACAACCAGGTTGGGTTTAGGTAGTTCTTTTACTTTATTAATATATTTTTATTAATTTTTTATTTATATTTATATTTATAATTTTTATTTAATATATATTATATTATATATTATATATAAATAAATATATTTATAATTTTATTGATTGACTTTATTAATATATAATAATATACTAATATTATTATTATTAATAAAACTTTTAAAATATAGTATTTAGTTATTGAATAATAATTTTAATCTTTACAGTAATCTCTCTAAGCATCAGTTTCTTCATCTATAAGAGGGATGACCTACCTTTGTACCTTATTGAGTTGCTAGGAGAAAAGTTTGTTATATGAAGTTTCTAAATTATACAGACCTCATATAACTTATAAACCTTAGAAAACAAAAGAAACATGAATTATTATTCTTTGAAAAGACTTACTTTGTTCTGCTTTGCCCCAGAGAGAAGAAGCAGGACCAGTGGCAGAAGGTGGAAAGGGGCATCTGGAGGCGTGATGTGTCTTCTCCCTCCTTGGAAATTTTCACAAACTGAGGCACCCTTAGTTGGTGTTTTTGTTGAGGGAATTATTGTTCATGTAAGGGTTAGTTTAGATGAGCTCCCTTCCAACTCTGAGACCCTATGATTCTGTGGAAGGCTCTACCTTGGATGCTGTGGGAGAAACCAAGACCTTTGTAGCGAAATGAGTAGGTAAGATAGAATGAAAAGACTTAGAGGCATGAGATTTAGGTTGGAATCCTCCTAGTTCTGTAAGCCTCGGTTTCCTTAGCTGTAAAATGGGGATAATCATCTTTGATCACTTATATGGTCCATGTTGTTGTGGGGAAATCTTTGGGATGGTTTTTTGGCTATTGTGTTGATCTGAATGCTTGCAATTCTAAGTTTTAGAGCTGAAAAGGACTTTAGATGTCTTCTAGCTTGATCCACACCTGAGCTTCCAAAGCTTGTTAAAGTGGTAGAGTGGGAATTTGAATCCAGGTCCTTCTGTTGCCTTCTTTAAGTAGCATGAGCCTGCCTCTCTAGGAGAGTCAAGTTCACAAGTTCACAAATCATTAAACCTGAAAATTGTAAGGCAAGTTTTCTACCTTCTTGTAGATTATAATTTTAGTTGTCTAGACCTGAGGTTACATTGGTATAGGGAATGGAAACTAAGAAAGCTCCATCTACCAATATCTGCTCTACAATGCATAGTCTTTTAAAGTAACCTGGTACTAGGAGTTTAAAATATCTTGCCCAGGATTTGAACTCAGGTCCTCCTTGGCACCTTGGCCAGCTCTCTGACTAATAAGTCATGTAGGATCTAACATGGAAGCTAATTCATATCCGCTTGACTCTTCTAGAGAGGCAGCCCATGTTACATAAAGAGAGCAATCCTTGGATACAGAGGAATCCGGGTTTGGATCCCAACTCAACAAGCTCTGACCTCAGGTATGGGTCAGGCTAGATGGCCCCTCAAGTCTCTTCCAGCTCAAAAATTTAGAATTCCAAACATTCAGATCAACAGGACAAAAATAAAGCTGCTTTTCCTAAGAAGCTGGGCCACAGGGGAGAAGGGAAATAAAAATCGTTATGCCAGAGAGAATGGGCAGCCCTTCCATTGGTGTCAAGGAAGTCCCCAAATGGTTTCTTAAGAACAGCCTTTGGAAGAAGAAACAGAGGAGCTAAAGATAGCCAGTGTCCAGGCAGGGAGTTTCAGCAGAGTCCCAAAGTCACTCCTGATCCAAGGCTAATCTCAGGTCATTAATAGAAGAGTAATAATAACTTGCCCTTAGGAGCTGGAAAAAGACCTTGGAGATTTTGAAGGATGAAACTTTGATCCAAATCGGTAAAGAGGCCAGTTTGAGGTTACACAGAGAGGAAAAAGCTGGGAGATACTTTTTTCACAGCTCTTTGATAATTCTATTCCCTAATCTGATCTGCAAGACAAATCCATAAGACAAATAATTACAATCAAGTGCTATACTTCCCATTTTATGGATTTGGAAACTGAGGCACAGAGAGAGGAAATGCACAATTACATGATTAGTTAAGGCCCAAGGAAGACTCCAGTCATCCCCTAATCCCATTCACTTCTCTCTCTCCTATGCCACTTTACCTTAATCAACAAATTCAATTCAACACATTTTATTAATCCTCTACTATATGCAAGGCATTCCATTAGGCATAAACTCAGTGGTCTTTAGAGCTCCATCTGGACTTAAAGGGCCTTGATGTGAATCTTGGTCCTTTTATTGGCAATCTGTGTGACCTTAATCAAGTCACTTCTCTGCTCTAGCTCTCCTCAGTTTCCTCGTGTTAATTAAATAGAGTTGTAAAATCAATACCATCCATTGGTAGAGGAAGTGCCATTCAGGAGTATGATGGCAAATCATAGATTGTACAAATGACAAATAGGTGGTACAGAGGATAGAACACCAGGTTTGGAGTCAGGAAAATCTGAGTTCAAGTCTGGCCTCAGACACTTACTAGCTATTTGACACATTATCCTCTTTGTCTGTTTCCTCCCCAGGGAAAGGAGTTGGAAAAGAAAATGGCGAACCACTTCAGTATCTTTGTTAAGAAAACTTCCACTAGGTTCACAAAGAGTCAGACGTAACTGAAAAAAAATGACTTCACAACAGAAAAGAATGACAAATATGATGAATACCAAAAAGCGTGAGAAGATTTATTGAACTGATTCAAAACCAGGAAAGCCACATACACTTTGCTTTATACAACGTAAATGGAAAGAATGATAACAAAACACTGAAAACAGTGCTGTGAGATGATCATCAAGCTTGGGCTTGGCTCCAAAAAGGAGAATCCAAAAAATAATTTTTTTATTAGTTATAAAGTAAGATTCTCAGCAAGGGGGAGAAATAGGGACACAGTGGACAATGAAAGTGATAAATGTAAATGTAATAACTACATCAATAATATATATTTTTAAAATTGATTTGGGTAGATGCCTCTAGACCCTTCCAGCTCTAAATATGATCATTTGAACTCTTGGTTTGGCCATTTTCAAATATGATTGGGTGTTCCAACTGTACGTTGGTATTTTATCCCAGCTCTGCCCCCCCCCATTGCCCATTAACCAACCCCCACCCTTGTCAACAAGCTCCAATGGAGCAGGGATCAGGTCTTAGCTAAAGTCCCTTCTCTACCATACTACTACTCCAATAAGGCTTTGTATACAATAGGCACTTAATGCTTACTCCTATACTCTAAGTGAATAGAACTGTATGAACCCTCAGCCTTAACACCTTCCAGTAATTTCTCCCCCAAATCTCAGTCAATATTTGTTTTCTTTTGTGGAAATGAGAAACCACCAGTGTGAGAATAAAGTATTTCTGCCCAAAGTGGTAAAGGAAAAAAAATAAAAAGGTTTAATTTGGTCATTGCTTTACAAGGGAGAGAAATTCACACAGCCTCCTTCACAGGAAGTCCCATTAGTGCAAACAAAGACCTGATTGTTCTCATCCCCTGGAATCTAATTTTTCTGTCCCTGAGCCTAGAGGCCCCTGAGACCTGTTTTCCCTCTCATTTGTCTTCCCCTTTTTTTCTTCTTTCATTTCTCTCTCTTTACTTTCTTCCTGACCTCCTTCCTTCCTTTTTTCCTCCTTCCTTCCTTCTTTTTTCTTCCTTCCTCTCTTTCATTTCTCCTTCCTTTCCCTTCACTCCTTCCCTCTTCTCTCCTTTTTTTTCCTTCTCTTCTTTCTTCCCTCCCTTCTTTCTTTGCCTTCTCTTTCTCTCCCTTCTCTTTGCCTTCTCTTTTCCTCTCTCTCCCCCTCACCCATTCTCTTTCTGCTTCCTTTTCCTTAAATAGGATGTGTTGGATTCAGAACAGAATCTCTAGAGAGCACACAATAAAATGAAACACCTAATTATGAACAATGACTTCTCACCTGCCTCCCCAACCAACATCCTTCCTGAGTGTCTTCCAGAAAACTCTCCATTAGTTTGTTCAACCATAGTCCCAAAGACTCAGAGGGGCCTGTTATTGTAAGCCCCAGATAAGAGAATCAAGGAAGCTGGTGTAAAAAAGACATTCATTTGGAAGTCAAAAACCTTGGTTTTGAGAACCGAAAATTTACCAATTGTGTGATTCTTTCTAACTCTAATAGTCTATGACTTTGTAATTTTATAATTCTGAAATTCTAAACTGTGATTCTACAAGGTGTCTAAAGTGAGTCTTGAAGAAAGTGCTCTCATACTCATGGCCATCACTGCCATCTGCCACCCTGGATCCATCATGAAACTTTGAAGAGCAATCCATAATGGCCTCTGGCTGGTTTACTTCCTACTGTAGGATTCGAGGATTCCAGAAGTTGATTGACTGGAGGGGCTGAGATTTCAGATGTTTATGAGATCCTTCTAGGGGTGAATCCCAAGGGAGGAGTACAAAAGATCCATTTAAGTCTCCTCCAAGCTCTAAATTCTACAATGCTATGATTTTATTGGGCCCATGTTAACAACTTCCTAAAGTCCACAGGATTGTTCTTTCTACCATTTTGTAGATGATCACACAGCTCTGAGAAGAGCCCAAATTCCAACCAACACAAGATCTCATTCTAGTATACTAGCCTGCTCTGTTGGTACAGATTTGTGTGTGTGTGTGTGTGTGTGTGTGTGAGAGAGAGAGAGAAACAGACAGACAGACAGACAGACAGACAGAGAGGAGGAGGAGGAGGAGGAGGAGAGGAGGAGGAGAAGAAGAAGAAGCAGAAGAAGAAGAAGAAGAAGAAGAAGAAGAAGAAGAAGAAGAAGAAGAAGAAGAAGAAGAAGAAGAAGAAGAAGAAAAGAAGAAGAAGAAGAAGAAGAAGAAGAGAAGAAGCAGAAGAAGCAGAAGCAGAAGAAGAAGAAGAAGAAGAAGAAGCAGAAGAAGCAGAAGCAGAAGAAGAAGAAGAAGAAGAAGAAGAAGAAGAAGCAGAAGAAGAAGAAGAAGAAGAAGAAGAAGAAGAAGAAGAAGAAGAAGCAGAAGAAGAAGAAGAAGAAGAAGAAGAAGAAGAAGCAGAAGAAGAAGAAGAAGAAGAAGAAGAAGAAGAAGAAGAAGAAGAAGAAGAAGAAGCAGAAGAAGAAGAAGAAGAAGAAGAAGAAGAGAAGAAGAAGAAGAAGAAGAAGCAGAAGAAGAAGAAGAAGAAGAAGAAGAAGAAGAAGAAGAAGAAGAAGCAGAAGAAGAAGAAGAAGAAGAAGAAGAAGAAGAAGAAGAAGAAGAAGAAGAAGAAGAAGAAGAAGCAGAAGCAGAAGAAGAAGAAGAAGAAGAAGAAGAAGAAGAAGAAGAGAAGAAGAAGAAGAAGAAGAAGAAGAAGAAGAAGAAGAAGAAGAAGAAGAAGAAGAAGAAGAGGAGGAGGAGGAGGAGGAGGAGAAGAAAGAGAGACAGAGAGACAGAGAGAGAGAAGAAGAAAGAGACAGAGAGACAGAGAGAGAGAGAGGAGAGAGAGAGAGAGAGAGAGAGAGAGAGAGATTACTATCTCTCTCAATGTAGACAGAGTCTACCCTACTAAATGGAGAACTGGCCTGAAAAACAGAAAGACCTGACATCTCCTCATTGTGTAATCCTGGGAAAGTTCCCAAATTTTGTAGTGCTTTGTCTAGGCTACTCTCTAAAACCATAAGAAGTTTCTACATCTGGGAAGTCCTTGTATCAATAAAATCTTGGACCCCCTCCCAATCTATCAGATTATAAGCTTTTGTTGAAAAGAGACCTTGCCTATCTAATAACAACTGTATCATTCTCTTGTTTTAAGGCTTGCTTTCTTCACAAGTAGAGCAAGGCTTATTGTCCCCATTTTGTGGAAAAGAAAACTAATAACAGCTAACATGTATGTAACATGTACCATGTGTAAGGCACTGTGCTAAGTGCTTTACAAATATCTATTTGATCTTTCCAACAACTCTGAGGTAGGTACCATTATTATCCCCATTTTACAAGTAAGGAAAATGAGACAAATGGTCATAGGATCATAGATTGAAAACTAGAAGGAACTCTAGAAGCCATGAGATCCAATCACCCTTAATTTACAGAGGAGAAAATTGAGAGCTAGAAGACTTCAATGGCTTACCCAGAGTTGCACAGCAAGCTGATAGGTGTCTAAGACAAGACTTCAACTCGGATTGTCTTGGCTTCAGCTCCTGCTCTGTCCACTATTCCTCTGAATGAATGAATGAAAAAATACTTTCTATATGCCAGGTATTGTACTAAAGCCTGGATACAAATAAAAGTGAATAGGAAGTCTATGTCTGCCTCCAATGAGCTTATATCCTCATGAGAAAACAACTCCTAAAGGAGAGCTTTTTATCTTAAGGGAAACCATTGGGAAGAAGGACTGAAGTATGGTTTGCCAACGAGGAATGGGGTTGGGGGACTGTTTCCAGATGAAAGCTAATGTATCAAAGCTCGGGTTTCTAAGCTATGGATGGCTTGGCAATTAAAATCAATGTCTGATGAAGAAATAAAAGAATGAAAGAATGAATAAGCCAAATGAATTGTCACTAAGTGACTTCCAGAGCTCAGATAAGATATTCTCCTCTCTGGGAAAAGTTTCTATGTTATCTGTTCAATGAAGGTATTGGACTAAAAAAATCTTTCAAGTTCTTTCTGATTCTAAAATCCTGTAGTTCTAACTCTAATGACTATAGAAATTCAGAGGAAAGGAAAATCAGCTCTGATCCTTGGACTGTATGGCCTTGGGCAAGTTGTTTGGCCATCTTGGGTCTCAACTTCCCTAGCTGTAAAATTCAAGGGTTGGACTTGGAGGGCTTTTAAGGTCTTTCCTTGTTCTAAGCCTCACACCATGATCATTGTTAACAGCCCAGAAGATTCCATGAAGGAAAGGGAGCTCCTTGAGCTGGGCCTTGAAAGATGAAGAGGGTTTGTGGGTTAAGAAGAGAGACCTGGAAATGCCAGATGAGACTCCCTATATAGGGCTGGGGAACTGCTTAGCTGCTGTGTAAGGGTTAACTCCAACTTCTCCCTCCCACTCCCTGCAAACAGAGTCCTTCTCATCACTGCTAATGGGTTCCTCGTGTGAGTGGCCATCCCTTGGTACCCAGAAGTCCCCTTCCATCTCCCGTCCTCTCTCTGTCCCTGGGTAGTTGTCCAGTCAAAATGGCCACAGGTCATAAGCACGTGCCCTTTGAGCCTGGGACCTCTGCCCTGTTCTTGGCTCCCTGAGAAGCTGGAGACTTGGGACATCCAAGGAGGCCCATTTCCCAGCCCTCCATCAATCGCCCAGAGGTTCAGAACCAAACCCCTTCTTGGGCTAGAGAGCAATAAAATGTAGACGACAATCCCCCAATTTCCCCCAAGTCCCAAGCAGAGCAGACCGTGTGCCCTGAACCGGCACGGTATGTGTGTGTGTGTGAGCTTGTCCCTGCTTTGCTCCTAGAAGGAGGGGGCCAGGGCCGACAGAGGCTCAAATTGGAACAAGCTGCTCCCCACTGTTACAAAGGACAGGCACACCAGCTGGACGGCTCATGGGGTCTTTGGAAAATGCTGTTTCATGTTCAGAGGCAAATGACTGTTTCCTCTCTAGACCTGGACAGGATTATGTTTAAATCTGAAAAAGGAGAGGCTGAGAGGAGGAAAGGGGGAAGCTATAAAAACACTTGGCAGATGTCAGGCTTAATTATGGCTACCTGGCAGCCTCTCTCTCTCTTCTCTCTCCCTCTCTCTCTCTCCCTCTCTCTCTCTCTCTCTCTCTCTCTCTCTCTCTCTCTCTCTCTCTCTCTCTCTCTCTCTCTCTCTCTCTCTCTCTCTCTCCCTCCCTCCCTCCCTCTCTCTCTCTCTCTCTCTCTGTCTTTGTCTCTCTCTCTTCTCCTCTCTCTCTCCGTCTTTGTCTCTGTCTCTCTCTCCTCTCTCTCTTCTCTCTCCTCTCTCCTCTCTCTCTCTCTCTCTCCGTCTGTCTTTGTCTCTGTCTCTCTCTCTCCTCTCTCCTCTCTCCTCTCTCTCTCTCTCCTCTCTCTCCCTCCCTCTCTCCTCTCTCTCTCCTCTCTCTCTTCTCTTTTCTCTCTTCTCTCTCCTCTCTCCCTCTCTCTTCTCTCTCCTCTCTCTCTCTCCTTTCTCTCTCTCTCCCTCTCTCTCCCTCTCTCTCTCTGTCTTTGTCTCTGTCTCTCTCTCCTCTCTCTATCCTTCCTCTCTCCTCTCTCTCTCTCTTCTCTCTTCTCTCTCCTCTCTCCCTCTCTCTCTTCTCTTTTCTCTCTTCTCTCTCCCTCTCTCTCTTCTCTCTCTCCTCTCTCTCCCTCTCTCTTCTCTCCTCTCTCTCCCTCTCTCTTCTCTCTCCTCTCTCTCTCTCCTTTCTCTCTCTCTCCCTCTCTCTCTCCCCACCTCTCTCTCTCTGTCCCTCTCTCTCCTCTCTCTCTCTCCTTTCTCTCTCTCTCCCTCTCTCTCTCCCCACCTCTCTCTCTCTGTCTCTCTCTCTCTCTCTCTCTCTCTCTCTCTCTCTCTCTCTCTCTCTCTCTCTCTCTTTCTCTCTCACAGAAGGACCTTTTACAAACATCCTCTCTCTTGGGGCCATGGAACACTCTAAATAGCTATTGTCTCTTGAGCCCCAGAACCACCCCCAGAAGACAGGCAAAATTAGTTTAATTATTCCCATTTTATACCTGAGGAAACTGAGGAAAACAGAACTAAGTGACTTACCTAGGGTCATACAGCTAGTAATTTGAGCTCCACTCTTCCTAACTCCAGGCCCAAGTGATCGCCACTTAGGAAGAGTAGAGTATAATGGCTAAAAGAATGGATTTGGGGGAAGGGAAGACCGGATCCCAACCCTAGCCTTAAGACCATGGGCAAGTCACTTACTCTGGCTCTCTGACTCAGTTTCTTTATCCATAAAATAGGACCTGGAATTGTGAGGATCAACTAAGACAATGGAGGGGAAGTACTCTAGTACTCTATAAATATTCTCTATTATCCCCATTTGACAGATAGGCAAAAGCTTGAGCCACAGAGGACTAAGGTGATTTGCCCATGATCACAGTTAGACAGAATTTGGACTAATCTCCTGATACTAAATCCAGTATTTTCCCACTAAAACTATAGTGTCAAACTCATATAGAAATAGCAGTACATAAGGGTCCCTACAGGCAGCATGAAAGACCACATATTCATGTTACCAACGTCCAGTTGTCCTTTTATTTCTTTTGTATTTTGATTGTTATTATTTATTTTATAAATTTATAAATATGTGGGTATTTATAAATAATATTTAATTTAATTAATCCAGACTGGGCCCTGCCAGAGAATGTTGTAGGAGCAATTTGACCAATGGGCAACATTGTGCCGATACTTCTGCACTTAACCATACTCAGGGCCACCTAGACCAGTTCCCCATAAAGTCAGCATTGACCCTGATGCTTGACCATGCAGGAACATGAACAAGGCTTCCAGCCTCTGGATGGCAGGGTTATGCCAGGTTTACAAGGTTCACCAAACACAGATCTGGAATTGCTTTGAAGAACTTAGATTAGAACTTCAAGAAAGTCATTCCCCATTTCTGGGCTCCTTTTCCTCCCAGGTAAAAAAAAAAAAGGATGTCTGGTAAGATGATACCTAAAACCCTTTTTACCTCTCAGGATAAACAGTCTGTGTTCAAAATCTCTGGGCCCAAGTAGAACATTCTAGCAGTCTAAGATCTCTTCCAGTTCTAAGTCTGGAGGCTAAAGACTCTCCAAGCTCTGATTTTCTACCCTTTAAGATTCGGTCTATTCCTAACAGTTTGTGTCCTACAGTACCTCTCAGATCTGATTTTCTTGGGAAACATGAGGCCTTGTGCATTGTAGATACTTAATAAATATTCACCTTATTACATAAAATTGAATTAGATTCCTTCCATGACTTTGGTCTTCCTTAAGAAATACTCCATCCAGCTTCTCAACCGTCCACCTCCCAAAGGATCAGGAGCACACAGCCTCAGGCTTGTTAGGGAGCTCAGGGGCAGCTAGTCCAAACATCCCCCAGAAGGAATCTCCTGGAAGCATCTTGGATGAGTGGTCCTCCAGCCTTTGTTTCAAGCCCACCGATGAGGCGATTCCCCCCATCCCCTCACCAGAACTCTGGTTATAAACTCTAAGACATATCTTTTCTTACCTCAAACTTAAATGGATCTAAACTTCCATTTTTCCTCCCTCCCCTCCTCAAACTTCTCTGACTTCTGCCCTCTGAAACCAAGCCAATAAGTCTAATCCTCCTCCCCAGAACAGCCCTTTAAATCCTTGAAGTCAACACTCCTGCCCTCCTGAGTCTTCTTTCCTTCATCTAAGCAAATCCAGCTCTTTTAACCTATCCTCAAAGGAAATGGAATCAAGGACCTTTATCTTCCTGTTCACCACCACTACCATCCACTGCCTATTTTTTAATTTAAACAAATTTATTTATTTTTACATTTTTCCTCTGGACCCCCTTCCCAATGAATGGTGCCGCTATCAATGGTCTTCCCAAAGAACGATGTCCAGACGTCAGCACAATACTTTCTCGGGCAGGGAACAGCAGTCCATACTCTCACCTCCCTCATTCCATGATGTCTCTCTTCCCATTTACCAATCAGTCCTAGAATGACCACATCCCAGGAATGATTTACAACAATCCCAAGTCTTTTAAGCACCAACTTCTAGTGGCCACCCTTCTTATAGCCTATTAGAGTGACAGTAACTTTTTTGAAATGAAGACTTTATATTAAAAATTAGGATAAATTTTATAAGATTAGATTTGGCTCAGTGTTCTAGTAGGGCAGATTCTGTTTGGTTCCTAACCTATTATCCAGAGTGCTAACTATCCCTCCCAGTTTTATGTTACCTGCAAATTCAGTAAACATGATATTTTTTTTATTTTACCCAAGATCCTGAAAAAAGTATGAACCAGGATTGGGGCCCATGAAAATCTCAGAAGCACTTCACTATCAGCCATCTTCCAATCTGACTTTGGTCTTTTAATGACAAATCTTTGGGGTCAGTCATTCAACAAGTTCCAGAACTATCACTGGACTAGAGAAGACACACGCCTCCATCTTTGTCCAGAAAAAATGGCAGGAGAATTTTGTCTAAATGCTTAAAAGTCTCCTGATCTGCCAACCTAATTTGTTTTTAGACCTGAACTCTTTCTAACCACAATTTAGAGTTTTAGAAATTAGATTCTTCACCTTTTTTGAGTCCTGAATCCCTTTGCCAGTCATCTGTTAAAACTCTCAACTCCTTTTTTAGAATTCTGTTTTTAAAAGCACAAAATGCATAGCATTGCAAAAGATTCTAATTCTATTGAAATACAGTCATTAAAAACTTTTCAAAGCAGGTTACCTGACTCCAGGTCAAGAATTTCTGCCTTAGAGTGTCCAAAGAACCAGAAGTATAAGTGACTGGCCTTGAGTCACATAAGCAGTATGTTTCAGAGACAAAACTTGAACCCAGATCTTCGTGACTCAAAGGCCAGCTTTATATCCACAAAGTGAAGCTGCTCCTCTGGTGTAATAAACCTTTTTTCAGAAAAAAGATGAGTCTGGTATAAACCGTCCTTGATGAAGCCAAGTTGTCTCTTTGTGATCACTGCTATCATGTCTGGAGGTTCACTAACTATCCCTTTAATAGGTTCTAGAATGACATCAAGAATCAAAGTCAAATTCAATGGCTTAGTGTTTGCCGAATCCATTCCTTTCCTTTTGTTTTTCCTATAAATCAATACATTTCCTCTTGTTCAGATCCAAGAATACCATTCAGCACTGAAGTGATTAAAGGCAATAGGGAGTCTCATAATTCAGTTCTCTCTGAGACATTTTTGCTCTATTCTTTCCAGTCCAAAGGTCACTCTCCTTTAATGTTTTACCTTTAACTAAGACAAACCGCTTAACTAAAGGTTGATCAGCATAGTTCTCTGAACATAATTGGCATTTAATAATGATTAAAACCATGGAATGTCAGCACTAAGAGGGCCCTTAAAGAATAATATTAATGATGATCATGATGTTGGCAATGATGATGATGTTACTATTGATCATGATCACATGATGATGATGGTGATGATAATCATTACGACAATGATGATGATGATGGTGGTGGTGGTGGTGGTGGTGGTGGTGATGATGATGATGATGATGGTGGTGATGGTGGAGATGATGATGAGATGACAATGATGATGATGACGAAGATGAGATGACGATGGTGATGATGATGACAATGATGATGACGACGACAATGATGATGGTGGTGATGGTGGTGATGATGTTCATGATGATGAGATGATGATGAGATGACAATGATGATGATGATGATGATAGCAATGCTGATGATGGTGATGATGATGATCATCATCATCATGAGAAAATAATGATGATGAGATGGCAATGACGATGATGATGATGACAACGTCAACAATGGCAACAATGATAATGATAACAATGATGGTTATAGTGGTGGTGGTGATGATAATGGTGATGGTGGTGGTGGTGGTGGTGGTGGTGATGATTTACATAGAACTTTTTGATATTCTTTGTTCGTTTTAGTCCTGTCCAACTCTTAGTGACCACATTTGGGGGCTTCTTGGCCAAAATACTGGAGTGGCTTGCCATTACCTTCTCCAGCTCATTTTACAAAAGAAGAAACTGAGATAAACAAAGTTACATAGGTTACCCATAGTCACACAACTATTAAGTGTCTGAGGGCAGATTTGAATTCAGACAAAGGAATTTTCCCAACTCCAAGTCTGGCAATTCTATCTGTTGTGCCACTTAGCTGAAAGGGACCTTAGATACCATCTAACTCAACCTTCTATTTTTACCGATGAGGAAACTGAGGCTGAGAGAAGGAAAAGAATAACTTGCCCAAGGAAACATGAAGAATAAGTGTCAGAGATAGGCTTCCAGCTCTCTTTCTGCTGTCTCAGGTGCCAAGTCCCTCTTATACTAACCCATGGACCAAGTGTGAACCCCATTCCTCCTAGAATGGATAAAAGGTGCTTTCTTTATCAAAGTATCAGAAAATAATTGGAGGGATGAATATTATGAAACCCACCTGGAGAGTATGGTGGCCTTCAGTCTGTCCCACAAAACAGATGAGGGGAAGAAATCCAAAAGGTTATTTCCAGGTCCCCCAGATGAAATAGTATCATAAATACAATATCATGTAAGTCGAGAGAAAGAGAGAGACACTCAGAGCTGGAAGCTTGGCCACCACATATTTTGTGAGCAGTGGAAACCTCCCAGGCTGTTCAAGAGGAGTGGCAAGTAGTATGAGAGGTCAGATTTCTTCTGAGGCCTCCAGTATCTCAGTGGCTCATCAGGAACAAGCAGATCTTTCAGGCCATTCACACCTGACAAACTGTACCCAAAGGTTATTTAGATGTTATCTGCCATCTCCTCTCCTTCTTCCTCAAATGAAAAAAAAAAACCATTTGAAGGCCTCTGGAGCAGACTCTTGACTGCCATCTGAGATCTCATTTGTGATGTAAATGCCTCTGAACTAGGAGTCATGGAGCCAGGGTTCTAGTCTCAACTTTTCCATTAGTTAGTTCTTTCTCAAATCCCTTTCCCTCTCTGGGCTTTAGATTCTCCATCTGGAAAAAGATGGGATGTGACTAGAATGATTTCCCATGCTGAGGAGCTGAGTTGAGTGACCTTTTTAGGGAGCTTGTGAAGAGAGCAAGATCTGCAGATCACAGATTATCTAGATAGAGTTCTCAGGCTTTTTGGTCTCAGGATCCCTTTACATTCTTAAAAAGTATTGAAAGCCCCCCCCAAGAGAGTTTGTTTATGTGGAATATTTCTTCCAATATTTACTGTATTGGAAATTAAAGCATAGTGTGTTATGATAGGGATTTTGTAAGAAAAAAACAATATTATATAATTATGGAAATATATTATGAAAATACTTTTTTCTTTAAGGAATTCCCAGGAAGGCTTTTCAGACCATACTTTGAGAAGCACGGACCTAAAGTGATGAACTGAAATACTTCCTGCCTATTGAAGGAGGAAAGAATAAACCAGTATACACCCCAAGGAAAAGGATAAACCAGTATACACACCCAAGTCTCAAAGTCTAAATCTGGGAAATAATGCTTTTGGAGAGGAATGCCTAGTAATTTTTTTAAATTTTGCAATTCAATTATTCAAATTAAATTATTCAATCATTCATTCTATAAATCTGTGAGGTAAATTCATTTGTTGTTCAGTCATTTAGTTGTGTCTAGCTCTTCATGACCCCATTTGGGATTTTCTTGGTAAAGATATTAGAGTAGCTTGTCATTCCTTCTCCAGTTCATTTTATAGATAAGGAAACTGAGGCAAACAAGTGGCTTGTCCAATATCATACAGCTAATAAGTGTCTAAGGCTGGATTTGAATTCTGATCATCCTGACTCTAAGTCTGGCACTCTATCCACTGCACCACCTAGCTATGACTCAGTATTCATAACTCAATAATGGGCAATTGTGGTAAGTGTAAAAAGCCTCAGCTGTGTGGTCCAAAAGGCTTCTTTTCAAATGCCAGCTCAGCTCCTTACTTAGCTCTGTGAAAGTGAACACATTTGTCTTGTCTTAGTCTATGTACCATCGCTTCATCTTCTATAAAATGAGTGTGTTTGGGAAGTCTCAGATTATTACTCTTTAAGGGCAAAGGATATCGAAATGTCAGCTATCACCATTATAACTCAGTAGAATCATGCCTGTCCAAATTCCCATGGTCCTTCTAGTCTGAACCATCAGAGACTACATTCTCTAGCTTCCTGCTTTTCCCCCAGTCAGTAGACATTACCCCCATTTGAAGGAGAAGACCCCTTTAAGCTTGAGCCTTAATGCTTTTGTTTGCCACCACAGATCTCTGCATGATGCCATAACAGTGAATGGTACACTGGCTCCTATAGGAAGGAAACTGGCACAGAGGAACCATTTTGATTTTAATTTAGGTATCCTTTGTTTTTTCCCTGTTGCCCCCATGATCTGTATATAATTTATGATTTTGCTATCTTCAGGAGATGTTTTTAGGACAGATCGCATTGTACCAGTATCAGTTAATGCTGGATAGATTTCATTACCCACTTTGATCATGACTTGAGGCTCAGGATTCTCATTTTGTTGGCATACTTGGACCATAGGTGCTTGTATTTCTACTTTCCCATATCCTAGTCTTGTTCATCAGCTACAGTAGTACCTTGTTCTTTTGAACATTCATTTTGCAATCCATCTGCAATTTGCAATGGAGTTGCACTAGCACAGAGACTTAGGGATGGTGTAATAATGTCTGTGTTTGCTCTTATTGTGCATCTGCTATTGGTTGGAATTCTTTGACATAAGGGTTTAAAGTTGACTTTACTAATATGTCATTGGTATTCTCTTTGGTGATATCATCCCTGTTGTCTTTGTCTCCAGGAGGTCTGCTGATATGGATGTTCTGAGATATTACACTATCTTCCCCTTTGCAGCATTTTGTTTTTTTGTTTATTTGTATCACTTAATTCAGTTTCATCCCTTTTAGTGTGCCTAGAACATTCTTCAAGGTTTTGTTTTTGCTACTTCCTTCTGTCTTGTACTTTTAATTTCTAAGTTTTAAGCTTTCCTTTCTGCTAAATTACTTTTGTTTTGTGCTAAGAAATGTTGCAATTCACTGTTGCTTGAATCTATTCCTTTGTGTTCTTAGAATAGATAGGCTTAGCATAGCATAGCAATAGAGTACATGAGGGAAGTTTATTATTTTCCAGGGAGTAGTTAGAAAATAGAATAATTAGTAATCGGTATGTATAACAGGTTCAGCTAAGTGACCTTGGGAAGGTCACAATGTAAAAAGGGGGCGAACATAGGAAGGAAACTGGCACAGAGGAACCATTTTGGAATGTTGGAAGCAGGGACAAAAGTGGCAGTTGGAAGGAGCAAGGAGGCTTGTGGGAAATAGAACTTTGGAGGGAGTCTTTGGCTCATTGGACTCAGGAGACATGGGAGCGAAGGGCCTGAGCTTGAGACCCCAAAACTGAGATACCTGAGACTTGCCTCAATTTCTCCTTGAATTGAAATTCAGAAAGATTCCTGACATCACTGGATCATCGAACAAAGAAGCAGAGATAACAACAACTGCTGCTGAGGGGAGTTCAACCCCTAAACCTCTCAGGGATCACTCCCAAAGACCTGCCCTATCCTGTGCCTTCCCAAGAAGGACACTAGTGACCTGTTTTAGAGTAGGCTAGTGGAGAGATTAGAGACAAAGGGAGAAACACAGAAACCTGAGCCTTTTGGCTTTGCTGAACAGAGAAGAGACAAACTGCTTGGATAGTCTTTTAGGGTTTCCTGGTTCCTCTGACCTAACCCTCCCTTATTTCTTGATCCAAGAAACCATCCCTTTTTCTGAGTAAAATGCAGTCAGATCAAAGTTGTCATAGAAGTCAAGAAAGAGGAGAGGAAGAGGGAACTGGGGAAGGCTGTCTAACCAGCTCTGGTCAAGCAAAATCCAGAGCAAAAGCCATTCAGCCTGCTGGACAGGCTGTGTGTCCAGAGGAGGCTTCTGGGGAAGTCCTGGGGAAAAGCCTACACCTTGACTCATAGAAGCCTACTTACTGGGCCCCAGCCCCTGTCCATCCCTGCCATAACATCTTCACAGGGTTACCCCTCTTGTATTTTTGAGGAGTGAGGGAGAGGGAGAGCTAGACAGATTTTCTCCCAGCTTCCGTCATCTCTCTCCCCTCTTCACCAACTCTCCTTCCCTTCTTCTCCCCCATCCTCTGTTATAATCTTAACACTCCTTACCCATCCTTCCAGATCAGCCAAAGTTACAGAATCTTTAAGCTAAAAATCTCAGTGGCCATGTCTTAGAGCCAAAGTGTCGAAGCTCAGTGCCATTGCTTCTTGTGTACCACTGGACTGGACATATTGGAAGGCGTGCGAGTCTTAAAGTCAGGAAGACCTGGGTTCAAATTCTCACTAGCTAAAAGAGTTTAGACAAGCCATTTTACCTTTGGGATTTTCTGTTCAATGGCGTTAACAATGCCTGCAGTGCCCACCTGCCAGCATTATTCTGAGACTCCAATAAGATAATCTGTCTTACAACCTTTAAAGTGCTGGAGAAAAGGCAAATTTGTGTTACTTTTTAAGAACCAGCAACAATAAGGGGAAATTGCAAAGAAGTCAATTTAGACTCAAAATCAAGAGAAACATCCTAGCCACAAGAGCTGCTCCAAAAGAGGGCTGAGTTGCCTCAGGGGTGATGGGGCTCCTCCTCCTTGAAGACCTTCCAGAAGAGGCCAGAGAACCACTTAGTAAATGCATCCAAGTGGGCATCTCTGCTCTGGTACCACAGATGTCTCAGCAGTCCCTCCCTGAGCAGAGGTCCTCAGTGTCTGTGATTGGGAGTTCCTGGCTCCACTCCATGTTTGCAGACCAAATCTCCACGCCAGCATAATAAGCCCTTTGAGGGAAGGGACAACATCAGAAATGGCTTTGTGTCTGCCCACAGCACCCACCACAGGATTGGACACATGTGAGGCTCTCAATAACTCTTCAAAAATGGAAGGGAACCAAATGGAAATGCTGCAGGGGGAGGAGTGGGGAGGTGGTGTTCCTACTCCATTAGAATGTTACAGCCTGTCTCCCAGCCTCAGAGAATCTCAGATTCAGAGGGCATCTCGTCCAACCTTGACCTAAAGCAAAAATCTCCTCCCTGGGCAAATCTGATTTCTCCTTAGAAGTAGGGAGGTCTATAGATAAGAACATGGGCTCCTCCCTTTGGAAACAGGAACTGGAAGACTCAAAGGGTACATTGGATAGCCTATGAGTCTGGATGCATTATGGGGAAGCAACGATTATGGTCCAAGAGAAAGAGTGGTACATTGAAGCCTGGCTCCTATCTCCAGCCAGTGTGACTTGGGTGAAATCTGATCATCTCCCTAGACCTCAGTTTCCACGATAAAGTGAGGGAAAGAATTGGACCCCTCTAGCAGTCTGGTAAAGCCTACAGACAGCTCCTCAAAAACTATTTTTGAAATTCATAAAACAAAACAAAATGCATACGATAATAAAGAAGACAAATTCTGCTAAAATACGGGTGTCGAAAAAATTGTTAAAACAAGTTCTTGGAGCCCAGGTCAAGATTCTGGTCTGTGCTACCTCTAATATTCAGCACTCATTTATCCCTTCTAGCTTTGACATCCTATGTTCTAAGGTCCCTCATGGTTTTGACATTCTATCATTCTAACAGTCATCGAACATTCGGCACCAATTTATTCCATCTAGCTCTGACATTCTATGCTTTAAAGACTCTCTCAGTTTTGATATTCTATCATCCAAGGGCTCTTCCATCTCATAACATTTGTATGTTCTAAGGCTCCTTCCAGGTCTGTGTTCTATGTTCTATTTGACAGAATTTTCAGATTCTGGACTTGTAGTTAATAAAATTCAAGCTTGGGCCCTTTCTCTGACACTTACTAGCTTATGTGACCATGGAAAACAGTTCCTTCATTTCTGGGGATGGAAATCCCTTTAATCCCTACTATGGACAGGGCTGGTTGGAGGTTTGGATTAGAGATGGTTCTACATGCTTTCCTATTCGTGGCAATTATTCTTTTATTGGTTCTAAGGTCCCTTCAGCCCTGGCATTCTATGGCTCCTGGCATGGAGAGCTTCTAGATGCTTTCCAGCTCCAACATTCTGTGCTCTCAAGTCCCTCCCAGCTTTGACAGTCTAAGTTCTAAGAACTCCTCAAGCTCTAATAGTCTGTGTTCTATGCTCTAGTAGTCAACACTCCAAGGTCTCCTCCAAGGCACTGTTAGGGACCACAAAACTAAAATGAATGAGAGTCCTCGATTTAAATCATGAATCCCATTTATACAACTGCTGACAAGTGGTTGTCTAGCTCCTGTCTGAAGACCTCCGGTGATGAGAAGCTTACTACCTCATGAGATAAACCCTTCTACGTCTTTGACTAGGAGGAATTTTTGTTGCTTCTTATTGTGGGCTTTGGGGAGGGGGTTGCATCCAGCCAAAATCTGCCTCTCCACAATGTTCTCCATTGCTTTTAGTTCTGTCCTCTGGGACCTCTGGAAGAGTCTAAGACTTCCTTCCCATGACAGCCCTTTAAATATATGATGGATGTGGACCATGACCCTGAGGGGGAAGGGGCTCCCACTGGCCGATCCTTTTCCAGGAAAGTTGTAGAAGCAATTTTTACAGTGGCTGACCTCTGATCTCTCTTCCAAATTTGAAATGTGATGATTCTCCCGTCTTTGAACTCCTCCGCATTCCCAGGTCCTTTAACCCCTCCTCTGCTGGTTGCCATATTGGTTGCCCTGCTCTGGGTACTCACCAATTTCTCAGCATCTTTCCTAAAATGTAGTAACTAGAACTGATTGGCATACTCTCCAAGTGGCCCAACCAGGACATAAAGACTATCCAATGCCTCCTAAGATCCCAGTCACTCTTCCAGCAGCCGCAGCATGATGCTGGCTCACATTTATACCTATGGACATGTCTCTCAAGCTAGGCAAAAAGAAAGAAAATAGCTCTTAGCAGGTGTAAGCAGAAGGATGTTACCATCTCATCCCGTCAGATTTAGAGTTGGAAGGGAACTTAAAGACACTATACCACTGTTCTCCAAAGTCAATGGGCCTTGGTAACACCCCAAGGGGATTGTCATGACCCCAAAGGCTTTGGGATCAGCCAATTAGAGAGTGGGATGTAGGAATGGCTGTAAATGGAGAAGAGAGATAGAACACAGGAGAAGAGATGAGTGACAGACGGAGAGGTGGAATGTCCAGAGAGAATGCTGGGAAGGATTTTTTTCAACTGACTCAAAGGAGTTGTTCCTGAGCCCTGAAAGAGTGAAGGAAGATCTTGAAGTCTGATTTAGAAAATATCATCTCATAGAATAGCCTGGAGTGTCCCAACATGACTGCAGTGCCTCTGGTGTAAATCAATTGTCTTAAAGATCATCTTGTGAAACTTTGATGGTCAGACTAGACATTTGAGATTGACTCAAGAAGGATTTATCCTAGGAGGGCATCCCCTCTGGACATTCTACCTCGTCATCTGTCAATCATCTCCTTTCCTGTGTTTTATCTCTCCTCTCCATTTACACCTATTCCTACAGGGGAAATTAATCACAGCCCACCCTTGCTGAAATAGTCAATTGTGGGGCTTGTCTCGAATACCACCCTTAACCCACAAAGCTTCTTCACTCATCCCCATCCCTCAGCCCCTAACTTCCCCACTTGTGAGCTGGGAGTCAGTCCCTCAGGGCACTAACTAGCCACTAATTAAAGCCAGGGTGTATGGCGCCATTGTGAAAATTCAGCCCCTAGCCTCTGCCAGATTACTTTGTGAATGAAGCAGGTCTGTCTCACAGGGCAACGTCACTATGACCAGTGATTAAGAGCCTGTTTCACTTACATTCCCCAATTCCCCCTCCACCTTATCTTTATGGGTGAGACGGGGTGAATCACCCCAGATATCCCTGCATGGATGGGTCATCTGGGTCACAGATCTCATTGCATTATCTTTCCCCAAGAACTCTCCCCATTCCAAATGTCAAGGACAACTACCATCAAAGAAGCACCTTTATCCCACATTCACAACTGTCAGGTCATCCTTAGTTCCTCACTCTCCCTTGGCCCACATATCCAGTTGATGACCAAATCTTGTCATTTCTGCCTCCACAGATCTCACATGTGTCCTCTTCTCTCTCCTCACACAACCACCTTCCAAGTTCAAGTGTGTGTCACCTTGTCTGAGCAGCCTTCTAATTTAGTTCTCTCCCCACTCAAGTCCTTCCTCCCCTCCACTGTCAAAAGGATCTTCCTAAAGGAGAAGCCAAACTGTGTCACCTTTTTACTCAACAAAGTCTGGTGATTCTTGATCAATTCTAGGATCAAATATTTTATCTTACTTCATCTTTTTGTTTTCTTCTTAAATCTCATGGTTTATAATACACACAACTCCAGAAACACTACACATGTAGATAACTGGCAAATATTAAAGATGTTTGATCAAAATGGGTTTTTTTCCCCCAAAGGGGTACCTAATCAAAAAAGTTTGAAGTCCACCAATCATGGTCCAAAAGGGACGTCAAAGACCTGACCAAATCATTGTAGAAGAAGAAAAGAAGATGGGGAGAGAGAATAGGAAATTGGGTGAACTCTATTGAGATTTCAGCAAAGAAATTGTCCAGCCTCATGGTCATCTCAGAAACAAGAGAGAGAGAGAGATAATAGTGCAATGAAATCATTTTAGAACTGTGCCACTGCTTGAATCCAAAGAGCAGTCACTGATGAGTCAAAAGGTCTCAGCAGAATGACAAAGGGATCTCAACTTGGCAGAGTACTATTCAATTTTTTTCTTTTTTTAATTTGGAAATTTTTATTTAATCAATTAATTAGGAAGATTTTTCCATGGTTACAAGATTCATGTTCTTTCCCTCCCTTCCCCAACCCCCTCCCATAGCTGACACGCAATTCCACTGGGTTTTACATGTGTCATTCAATTTTTTTTCTTGATAAGTGAGATGAATACAAAGAAGACATTCCTATCAAATTCACAAATGATATAAAGCAGAAAAAGATGACAAAGTATATTTGGATAAGAGTCAGGATCCAAAAAGATTGCAACAAGCTAGAACATTGGGTCAAATTCAACAAGATGAAATGTAATAAGTGAAAAAGCAAAGTTGTGAACTTACTTCAGGTTAACAATGGGTCAGTGATGTTACTTATGAGTTTAGTCCTCTAGTGATGTGGTTGCCACTAATCTATGACTATGTATGGATTTTCCTATAAACCAGCATGGTGGATCCACCCACCCCACTGAGAGAGACTTCCTCTGGCCTCCCGACATTACAGATACCAGGGGTGCACAGGGGTTGCCTATTGGTCATACATTTCTCTGACTCTGTCCAGGCCATTGCTTTTCCTCCATTCTCCTTCATTTGTAATATGTTACCCTCTGCTTGCATGACCCACTATTGCTTTGGATCAAAGGTTTTTCAACTTTGTTGTGTCCTTGACTCCTCTGTCAGTCAAGCCAGTGAATATTATGGGTCCCTTCACAGAATTTAAGTGCCTAAAGTAAAATACATAGGATTACAAAGGAAATAAACAATAAATTACATACAACTATCTAAATTTAAAATGAATGAATGAATGAATGAATGAATGAATGAATGAATGAAGCAAGTCACCAACTCCAGATTAAGAATCCCACCTTCAGGAGATCTTCCTAGTCCATACTTCCCTTTGGCTTTCAGTCATAAAACATCACTAGGAGAATACTGGTGTTAGAAAGGTGGAATTTAGTTCTGATGAAAAATTTCTCTAGATAAATGGGAATGTGGTTTGGATTTGTTGACCTGAATCACACCAGGGTAACCATCAAGAGTATTGTGTCTAATTCAGGAAGGACACTGCCTGGGGAAGTAAAAGATGTTCAAAAGAAGTTGGCCAGGAGGGGATCCCATGCCACACAAATTTAGTGAAGCAATTGTTGATGCTTAGCCTGAGGAAAAGAAGATTCTGGCACTCAAACCAGCTGGGGTCGTCTTTGAAGGATTATCAATGGCTGCCATCCCTGTCCCATTCTGGGAGTGATGGGGAGAAGGTGCAGAAGGGCAACTTTCAACTCAAACTTCCTAACCTTTAGAGTAGCCCAACAGATAGTAAAGTGCCTCCAGAAGGAAGTGGGTTTCCCGTAGCTTCTTCAAGGGGAGACTGGATGACCACTTGTCGAGGAGATCAGTGAGGGGTGTCCTGTTCACTCATGGGGCAGACCAGATCCAACTCTGACATACTGTGTGGCTCTCTTTGGGCCATTTCACTATTCAAACTGCATGGGGTTGCTAGTAGTAAGGCCATTGACCCCCAAAATAGTCTCAATCAACTCAAACCCAAGGAAGACCTCAGGGGTCATCTAGACCAGAGATGTCCAACACATAGCCAACTGGTCCGTTTGCACTGCCTCAGAACCAGATTAAAATATAATTAGAAAAGATTTAACAAAATAAATAAAAATGCAATAGAAAATAGATAATGTTGATACATGATTTTTCTAAGTCCAGGGATCCTTAACTATAGTTTACTGACTGCCATTTCTATTTGAGTTTGACAGTTTGACACCACTGATTTAAACAAATTCCCTCATTTTACATATGAAGAAACTGAGATCATAGATGTTAAGTGACTTGCCTAAGGTAATATAAGTGTTAGCAAAATTGAATTTGAACTCAGGTTCTCTGACTCCAAATCCAGCACTCTTTTCCATTGGACCACAGTGGTGACTGACCAATTCCCTTATAAATGAGAAAGAAAATAATTAAAAAAAATAATAATAGCCAGCATTTACATAATAGCTATTATGTGCCAAGAACTGTGCTAAGAACTTTACAAATATATTATTTTATCCACACAAAGCCCCTGGGAGATAGGTACTCTCCCAGGTATTCTCCCCATTTTATAAGACAAAGAAATTGAGACAGACAGAAGAAGTTAAGTGACTTGCACAGTGTCACACAGCTAATAAATATCTAAGGCCAATTTGAACACAAGTCTTCCTGACTCCAGGTCCAGTGCTCTGTGCACTGTGGTGCCCCCTCACTGCCTCAGGAAGAAAAACTGAAAAAATGCATTTTTTTAAAAAATCTATTTATCCTGGGGCCATTCAGTGCAGGGGCAAAGAGTCAATGAATTCTGCCATTGAACTTCTGTGTCATCTTGGACAAATTATTAACCCCACTCTGGGTCTATGTCTACTCTTCTATGAAGTTGGAGACTCAAGAGGGTTTAGTAGAACTAGCTAGATGACTCAATGAATAGAACTCTGGATCAGGAAGACCTGAATTCAAATCAGCCCTCAGATACTTGCTAGCTATATGACCCTGACAAATCATTTAACGTCTGCTTGCCTCAGTTTCCTCAACTGTCAAATGTGGACAATCATAGTTCCTTCTTCACGGGGTCATTGTGAAGGCAAAATTATATATTTGTAAAGTTCTTAGAGTGCCTGATACATAGTTGTTATATAATCATAATATATAATATGTATAATATAATATAAATATATAACATACTATATAAATATATATGTATAAAATAATATAAATGTATAATAAATACTTTTGTCTTTTCCTTCCTTCCAGCCCTCATATCTTGTGTTCTATGTCCTAACATCCTCTTTTCTGAGAACCCTACCAACACTAATATTCTGTATTCTAACGACCCTATCAGCGCTCATATCCTCAGTTCTAAAGTTCTTCCCAGGTTGAAACATTTTGTGGTGGTAGTGGTGGTGGTTGTTGTGGTTGTTGTTGTGGTGGTGGTGGTTGTGGTTGTGGTTGTGGTTGTTGTGGTTGTTGTGGTTGTTGTGGTGGTGGTGGTGGTGGTGGTTGTGGTTGTTGTTGTTGGGATTCTTTAGCCATAACAGTCCAGATTTTAAGGCTTCCTTCAGCTCTGATATTCTTTATTCTAAGGTCAATCCAAGCTGTCAAATCTTTCGTTCTAAGTCGCCTTCCAGATGTAGCCTTTTGTGCCTTCCATCTCTCATATTCTCTATCCCATATCTCAACTTTCCGTGTCTTTGGGGTTCGTCCAGTTCTCAGAGTTTCGGGTTTGGGATTTACGTTCACGACGGCCATGGGTCAATAACTCTGTTTCCTACTGCGCCAAGAAGGCCAGCCCAGCTTCCCTCCTGGGGATCTTTACATTTCCATCACCATGGCAACATTTGTGTAGAGGCTGGATGTGAGATCCGTCGACCATTAGTGAGCACTACGTTCAGGACTGGTAGGGTCTTGGGCAGGGTACACTCTGTTCTCCTCCCCGTGCATGTTTTAGAAAGAACGTGAAACGTGGTGAGTCACTTCTGAGCTGTCACCAGAGGCGGAGAGATCCCGGAAGCCGATGCTCTTAGCGAATATTTCTTCCACCACTCAGTCTCTTACATAAACTCCCAGCAGACTCTTCATCTCTAGGGCTTTCTGAGGACGTACTTCTTTCCAGGGTGGTGCTGGCAGGAAGGACTCCTTACAGATGTTGTAAGCAAACACACACAAAACCCAAGAGCTCCACATGAACATTGGAGTGGGGTAGTGCAAACACTGGGATGTTACGCAGGATGGTCCTCTGACACTGAGAACACAGAGAATAATGTTTTGCACATGCTGTACGTATTGCTTTTCCTCCAAAGGCCCTTAGCCCACTTACATGCATTTGGAATCCTGGAAGCACAGGATCATAGAGCCTTGTTTAAATGGAGAGAATCTTGGGATCATTGGATTCCAAGTATCAACAAGCTTTGAAATCCTAAGCCCTTCAAATCAGAAATGCAGAGTGAGAAAGAACCTTAAGATCAGTGAATCACGATCCCTCTCTAAACTATGAATTCCGTCTACAACGCCTACAGATTCTCCAGCTTTTAAAGTCCTTCCTAACCCTGGGTCCTTCCTGCTTTTCCAGTCTTCTATAGGCTTCCTTCTCCTCTGTCGATTCTGGTATTCAATGGCAATGAGATCCTTGCTCTTCCTTGAAGTCAATACTCCATCTCTTGATTTTTAGATATTTTCATTGCCTGGAACTCTCTACTCCCTCATCTCTGTCCCTGGCTCCCCTGGCTTCCTTCAAATGGCATTTAATTCAAGTTCCATCTTCTGTAATAAGCTTTTTCCAGTTCCTTTTAAAGCTAGGGACTTCCCTGTGTTGATCATCTTCAACTTTTCCTGTCTAAATCTTGTTTGTAGTCGTTTGATGTTACCTCTCCTATTAGACTGTGAGTTCCTAAGAGCAGAGACTGTTTTTCTGGCATTTTTCCTTTGCATTCCCAGCACTTTACACAGTTCCTGACACATGGCAAGTATTTAATAACTTCTTGTTGACCTGACTTGATCTGCTCAAAGAATCTTAAAGGACTCTAGATTATCTGCTCTGGATTCTGCCTCTGATCTTGTTCTTCATTCTTATATTCAAAGAGGACCCATGATACCAAGGGGTGATATCTTGACTTGCTCTTGAGTTGAAAATAAATGAGGCACAGTTACGCAAAGCCATCAGATAGCCTCATTCTTCCAGCGTCATCCAAGTCCAATGGCAAGACGAAAGTCAGAGTGACTAGTGATGGCCCAGGATGCAGTGAATGATCTTGACTTCTTCAGTGTCTGTCCACGCTCTTAAATACACCACAGCCTCTCCCTCAGTCATCTTCAAGGCCATTGGAACAAATTGTTTCCATCCACCCCTTCTGCTGTGGGAAGTCTTCGTACCCTTGGGCTAGACATTCCACTAACTCACCAACAGGCCTATCAGTTACCTTCAACCTGATTTAGCCAAGATGGTTTATCAGCTACAGTTTCTTGAAGCCACAGATGAGAGCTGGGTGAAAGGGGGACATCAAAGGTGCTAGGGCTCCCCAGTCCACCTTTGCCCTGTTCCTCTCCATGCCTGGAATGCATGACGTTCTCACCTCTGCCTCTTAAATCCTTCCTCTTCTTCAAAGCTCAGCTCAAAGGCTACCTTCTCTTTGGATCTTTTCCTGATTCTCACCCCACTCTCCAAAAAAAAATTGTCTTATATTCATTTTGCATGCTTCCTCTCTCAACACATGGGAAGCAAGCTCCTTGAGAGCAGGGTGACCCGAATTAGGGCTTAATCCATGCCAATTCACCGATACTCTTAAAATTCAAAAGTCACCTAGGCTAACCTACCACCCCAAATCATTCTTTCTACACCATCATTCTGTGCCGCCTCGAACCTCGTAGGTATTTCATAAATGTTTATTGGATTGGGAATTAACCATGGTATTTAGCCTCTTCGTTATCATACGACACGATACAGAGTGACTTCCCAAGGCACCTTCCATTACTCATCCAACATTTGTTAATTAGTTATCCTGCGATGAGCACTAAAGTAGGAAGTGAGGGGGAAGAAAGATGAATCTGCATACTTTTCGAATAAGAAAGGACTCTCGACGTCATCTGCTCTCACTCAGAGTGAATCTGAATCCCCTCTACAACAGTCCTGACAAGGAGCCATCCAGCTTCCACCTTAAGATGCCCAGTGATGAAGAACGCACCACCTTTCTTCGCACCCCACTCCAGCTCTATTCAATGCTTCTTTTACATTGAGCTAAAAGTCAAGTCAAAAAGCATTTATTAGGTTCCTATTACATACCAGGTACTGGGCTAAGTGCTGAGGGTACAAGGAAAGGCAAAAAAAAAAAAATCAGTCCCTGCCCTCAAAGAGCTCAGGCTAATGGTCAAATCAACTAGAATAAAGTTAAACAAAATGTATGGACGTTTACACTAAATCATGCAGCTTTTCACATCTTTCAGTAACAACATTTGAGTTTCCTATTGCTACGATCATGTTTTACACGATTTCGCATCACTTTGACAAGATTTTGACCCAGCTTCTTTCATTCTTCATCAAGAAACCACATTGTTGTCACACTAAGTTGATCACTTTTCCCAAGTCAAGACTGAATTAGAGCCCGTTGATTTACAAATCAGACGAGGCACGCACGTTCGTCTCTAATTATCACCTTTGGACTTTGGAACCACTACTCCCAAGGAGTCTCTATCTCCCTCTGAGATCCAAGCAGCACTGGGGGATACAAAGGATGAAAATGAAAGTTCCCTGCACTTCTATAGAGGCTATGACACTGACACAGGTTGGGGGAGAGCAGGACGTCTAGGGAGCATGTCTAGACCTGTAGTATCATCTATATAGAGAACTCCTGGTAGGGAAACTCTAACCATTTAAGCTGATGTAGAACAGACTAGGAAACTGAGAGATCAACAAAGTGTGTAATCCACAATCACACAGTCAGGAGGCATCAGAGGCAGGATTGGAACCCAGATCATCTTGTTCACTCTCACCCCACCTCTCAAATAGACAGCATTATCACCACATGGCAGGAATTTAGTAACTAAAGGTGGATTTAAAATTCCCTCCATCAATAAATAAATAAATAAACAAATAAATAAATAAATAAATAAATAAATAAATAAATAAATGAATGAATGAATGAATAAATAAATAAATGAATAAATGAATGAATGAATGAATGAATGAATAAATAAATGAATAAATAAATGAATGAATGAATGAATAAACAAACAAACAAACAAATACATAAATGAATGAATGAATGAATGAATGAATGAATGAATAAATAAATAAAATAAAATAAAATAAAATAAAATAAAATTCCCTCCATCCTAGGGTCCTACTTCCCTGGAGAAGGCCATCCCACGAACTGCCCTGAATGCCACAGAGGCTTACTGGTGACTTCTCACAAAAATCTCCCCCCCCCCCTCCAACTGGGGAACTCACTCCCTGAAGAGCTTGACAGCTTCCTCCTGGCTCTGGGAATGCAGAGGGACCAGCCTGCCAAGAACCCTGTAGGTGCTACATCTGCAACTGACTGGGGCTGCTACATGTTCTCCAGGGGCCTGAAGCCAAGCCAAAAACACCACCCGAAAGACCATGTTTGCAGAGTGCTGGGTTTTCTGGAGTACAGGAGGGTCTGACATTCCAAAGGCTTGATTCATTTAGAGGAGAGCTGGTTCAGAGCCATGCACACTGGACATCTAGACAAGGAAAGATCCTTGGCCAGCCTGTCAAACTAGAGAGTCTTGGGGGTACCTAGGGCATTCTCAAGCTCCCCATCTTCCCTTCTCTGTGCCTTTTTCCCATCCCTACCTTCATCTCCCTTGCTGCCCGGTACCCTGGGTACCAGTCACTCTCTCCATCCATTTCCTCCCTACGCTGTCTAAGCCTCCTCTTGGAAAAGGGTCCCAAGTGGTAAATAAAGGTAAAGCCCCTATTTTTCTGCCTCCTGGAAATATTTAGAATTAAAGCTTCATTTGTCTCCTTGTAATTAATAGGCAATCCCCAACTAAAGAATGTCAAGCATCACTGATTATATGAAGAGGTATTTGGGAAGCTTCAGGCTGGCACAGTAATGTGAAATTGGAGAAACAATTTTGCATTAGGGAAATGGGGGGGGGTTGGTTTTAGAGTCAGCAAGACCTGAGTTCAAGTTCTATCTTTGACTAATCGTGTGACCCTAGGCAAATCAATTCATTTTTCAATACTCTCCAGGCAACTTTTAAGACTGTAAGCTACAAAACTGGTGTCTATCTATATTGACAAAGAAAGTTTGCCCATGAGGAGTTCACTACAACTGATAAAATCACGCCAGATCTCTCTAGGACATTTTTTAAATTTGAATTCATCTCTCCTCTCACTCGCTCACTCACTCTCACCAACTCCAACCCCACTCCTAGCAGTGTTGAGTTCACCAAAGAGGAGAGAAGACTTTGAGATTGAACTTGCATTCTTTTTTTTTTTAAACCCTTATCTTCCATCTTGGAGTCAATACTGTGTATTGACTAGGCAATGGGGGTTAAAGTGACTTGCCCAGGGTCACACAGCTGGGAAGTGCCTGAGGTCAGATTTGAACCTAGGACCTCCCGTCTCTAGGCCTAGCTTTCAATCCACGGAGCTACCCAGCTGCCCCCTGAACTTGCATTCTTAATTGAACAAACATTAACAAATACCAGCTTGTCCATATACAAAGAAAAACTGAAAAAGTAGGTTGGAGTTGAAATAAAACTATGAATCTCTATTTTTAAAAGTACTTAATTTCATAGAGCAATGCCCCAACTTCTTCACTTCTGGATCCCTTTCCAAACATCCTTCTCTTCAGTTTGGGGTATTTTTTAAAGTTTCATTGGGGCAGCTGTGTTGCGCAGTAGATAGAGTGCTAGATCTAGAGATGGGAAGCCCTAGATTCAAATCTCACCTCAGACACTTCATAGCAGTGTGATCCTAGACCAGTCACTTAATCCCAGTTGCCTCATCCTTAACTCTCTTCTGCCTTAGAACTGATATCTGGTATCGAATCTAAGATCGAAAGTAAGGATTTACAAAATAGGCTTTATTGATGCTGCTTTCTTTTTTTTCTCCTTCACTTTGACATGAATACTAATACCTTCTCCCTGAGATTATCTCTTATTTACTCTGTATCTGTACCTTGTTGGTACCTAGATGTCTGATTATTGTCCTCCCCATTAAACTGTTAACCCCTTGAGGACAGAAACTGTTTTTCAATCCTTTTTATATCCCCAAGGCTTAGTATACTGCCTGGCACATAGTGGGTCCTTAATAAATGCTTATTGACTTGACTTGACTATCCACCCACACTAATGGACTTCTCAGGTAATATTAGGTGCTCCAGTTATCCATAAGAGGATAGATAGATGCCAAGATCTCCAAAGTTAGGTCTAGGGTTTGACCCCAAGATGGCGGAGGAGAGAGTGGGAGGATGATAAGACAGACCATCTGCTATGGGGCTTCTAGACCCACTATCACATCTACCATTATCCCCCCCACCCTGAACTCCTCAATACTGTCCCCTCTCAAACTCAAGAGATGGGAACTTTTCAGAAAAATTATCATTTAATCCCTTCCTAGAGTAGCAGCTCTAGGAACCCCCTACATACACACCCCAACAAACCCATCCTTTTTGGAAGCCTTTCTGATTCCTTTTCTTAAGAATGGTGGATTATTCCTCTTCAAGTCAATATATGTATATATATACATATATATGTTTACCTATATACATACATACATATATATCTGCCATCCTAGATTTAAAGCTAGCAAGTCTAAACTGCTGGTTTTGCCAATGGAGAAACTGAAGCTTAGAAGGGTTAAGTAATCTGTTCAGGGACTCAGTAGAATATAAACTTCTTGAGGGCAGGAGCTGGTTTTTGTTTTATTTTCATATCCCCAAAATAGTGGCTAAGGCAATTTCTTATAGATGGAAGGGATCTTCAAACATATGCTTGTTGGATTGGCCTGGATGGGACTGGAGAACACTCTTGGGAGAGGAGACTGTATGTGGTCCAAGGAGCTGTCAAAATGAAGAGCCAAGAGGTAGTATCAGGTCAAGTCAGAGTTCAGGAGCCAATCAGAGCCAGGGCTAAACCAGAGATGGAAAAGGAATTTGTACTTGTGTTGATGAGTCAGCACACAGCAGGCAGGGGACAATCCAAGATGCAGAGGAGCTGCCAGCATTGGTGAGATCATGGTTTAGTCTTAGAAAACTTCTCTGCCAGAGATAACACTTCTTCCATCTTTTGAAGGGTAAATTACTAAGGTATATTGAGAACCAACCACTTGCTCTGCTTTTGAAAAAAGAGAATATCTGATTCAATCAATAAGCATTTCTGGAAGGAAACATATATATTAAGTGCCTACTATGGGCCCAGCACTTTGCTAAATGCTTTATAAATAGCATATCATTTGATTCTCATGAAAACCCTAAGAGGAAGATGCTATCATTACACCCATTTTGCACTTGAGGAGACTAAAGCATATAGATTAAGAGATTTGCTGAGGATTCCACAATAAATAAGTATCTGAGATGGAATTTGAATCCAGCTCTTCCTGAATCCAGACCTAACACTCTTATCAGATTTGATTTTAATTAATTATGATGATTTAATGATGATTTAATTATTATATAATTATAAAATAATAATGATTTAATTAATTAACCACCTACTAGTCAGATGGCTACTGACAATGAAGCAACTACTGTGTGCCCAGCTAGGTGCTAGGATACAATGACATTTTTATCAGAGGAAACAAGCTATATATAACCACATAACTGAAATCCCCTATGACTATTGTCGTGGCCTCATGCCTGGTTTGGGGTCTGTTCTGTATGTCTTGATTTAGGGAAACAAAATCACAAAATTCCAGGATCTTCCATCAAGGGACTTCAGAGTTCGTTGAGTCAAGCCTATACCTGGATAGGTTATCCACTCTAGGACCATCCCAACAAGAGTTCATTCAACCTTTTCTTTAAAGACCTCCAATTTAAGAGGAATGCACCCCCTCTATAGTGTAGCAAAGAAAGATGGCAAAGCTGATTGACAGCCCTCAAACCAAGATTCTACAGAGCTGACTGGGTCAGAATTCTAAGCCAATTGGGGGGAACTGACAACTGTCTCTCTCAAGCTGGGATTCAGACAGAGGCTGTATGTCAAAGAGTTTCCCTTCATCTTTGAAGCTACCTGACTTGGATTATCCTCAAGGAAATGTTGAGTGTGAGTCCTCTTTCACACTGGTGGACAGTTGTGGGTAGTGTGTGAACCTTCCCTTTCCCTTTCCCTCCTAAAATCCACTTATAACAATAGGTAGCTCATTTCCTATTTGGACAGCTCCAGAAGACTGTCCTTAGATTGAGTTAAAAATCTACTTCTCTCAACTTCTACTTACTACCTCTACCTCTGTTCTCTGGGGCCCAGCCCAGCCCAGCCCATTTAGAACTTCCTCAGTGGGATAATTCTTGGCATTCTTCAGCATAGCTATTTTAGCCTTCCTAGGATCTCTTCTAGGTCCAATATCTCCAGTTCTATCAACCAGTCTATCTACTCCTCAGCTGATCCCAATTATTCTCACCATTCTAGTCACCTTTCCCAAAACACATTCCAAGTGGCCAATGTCATCCCAAAACTTCAGTTCCCAAAACAGAACACAGAACATGAAGCCTGAAGAGGGCAGAGGTAGAGGAGCACTTGACTTCCTTTTTCAGGAAACTGCTTCTATTAACATAGCCTAAGACTGTAGGAGGAGTTGTTGTTTTTTTTTCTTTTATTTAGTCAATTTAGAATATTTTTCCTTGGTTACAAGAGTCATGTTCTTTCCCTCCCCTCCTTCCACCCCTCTTATAGCCAAAGCTCAATTCCACTGAGTTTTACATGTGTCTTTGATCAAAACCTATTTCCATATTGTTATGTTTGCACTAGGGTGATCTTTTAGAGTCTATATCCCCAATCATCAATCATGTCCCCATCAACCCATGTGATCAGGCAATTGTTTTTCTTCTGTGCTTCTATTACCACAGGTCTTCCTCTAAATATGGATAGCATCCTTTCTCATAGGTCCCTCAGAATTGTCCTGGATCACTGCATTGCTGCTAGTAAAGAAGTCTATTACATTTGATTGCACCACAGTGTATCTGTCTCTGTGTACAATGTTCTCCTGGTTCTGCTCCTTTCACTCTGCATCAGTTCCTGGAGGTCGTTCCAGTTCACATGGAATCCCTCCAGTTCATTATTCCTTTCAGCATAATAGTGTCCCATCACCAACATATACCACAATGTGTTCAGCCATTCCCCAATTGAAGAGCATCCCCTCGTTTTCCAATTTTTGGCCACCACAAAGAGTGCAGCTATGAATATTTTTGCACAAGTCTTTTTCCTTATTATCTCTTTGGGGTATAAACCCAGCAGTGCTATGGCTGGTTCAAAGGGCAGACAGACGTTTAGTGCCCTTTGGGCATAGTGTGGGAGGAGTTTTTGATAGCCACATTACACCACGGACTCATATTGATTCTTGTATATAATGAGGTGGCCATGCTTTTCAGAATTATTCAAATTTCTATATAACTTTTGCCTCTCCATCACCAATTTTGGCCCTTTCGAATCCACTGACATTGCTCTCTCTGATGTCAGATAAGTGAGGACAAACAAATGTATTAGGAATATTAGGTTTTCCTAAGAATGTAAAGCAGAAAAAAAAGACAAGTAATGTGTCCAAAGTGACATCCCAGACTAAAATACAAATTCTGATCTATTTTCCTAGGATCCTCTTCTTCTTTGCTGTCATAGTTTTTCCAAAGAGTTTTGCTCTGAATTTCAGATTCTGAAACATTCTTCTAGTCTGGGCAAAAGTCTAGTCTATTCAAAACAGAATGATTATACAAAGGATAGAGCTCTATAGATGCACTGCAATAATTAAATTCAGTAAACATTTATTAAGCACCTACTTGGGGTGCCAGGCACTGTGCCAAGTGCTATGGATACAAAAAGAAGCAAAAAACAGTCTTTCCCCTCAAGGAGCTTACAATCTAATGGGGAGACAGCATACACATGATATAGAACAAGCCATCTGTAGGATAAATGGGAAATAATTAGGAGAAGAAAGGCACTAGAATTAAGAAGGGTCAGGGAATGCTTCCCAAAGAAGGTGAGATTTTAACTGGGACTGATCAGTAGACTGAGTGGGAGAGGGAGGGGGAGAGGGAGGGGGAGGGGGTTCCATATAACCAAACTTTGCTGAGGTGAGTGTATTTTGACAGAGGTGAGGCTATCCAAACTGACAACTACAGGGGGCTGCCAAGTGGAGAAGGAGCTGAGGAGGGATTATGAGCTTATTCAATTTAACACTCAGGAAAGAGTATATACTGTTGCATTCAGCTAATACTAGATCCCCCAATTGCATGTTCAGCCCCAAGCTGGGTACTAACAGGGAGAGAAAAGTGAGAGAAATATAGAATGCTATGGGAAATATAAGTAGCCAATGGCTGTTCCCTTCCCTACTTTCAAGTAAACTGAGGATCCTGGTGGGATATAATTTGGTATGTTGGAAAGAGCCCTAAATTTGGAATCAAAAGACTCAAACCTACCATTTCTTAACTGTCCTTTTCAAAAAAATGAACCATTCCAAATGTACATCTATGAACCCTAAAAATATAACTCAACGTGACTCGTATGATCATGGCTGGAAAGGGCCAGTGTTCCCCACCAGAGTGTGTCCAGAGGAGCAGACTAAGAGACTCTGTGTTCTCACTGCTCTTCATCTTTTTATTTAATTTTCAGATGAAGCTTGTGAACATAACCCCAAGGCAAGATGGTTTTCAGAAACCAAGACAGCCTTTTCCTGTAAATCACAAATGAAGAGTTGGTGGTAAATAAACTGATGTTTATTCTAAGTAAGAAAGTGAGAGCATTGACCTTATCCAAACAGCTGCACAAACCACCAATGGAAAATTCAGCCTCATTTTTTAAAGGTCCAAATAACTCCCTCTGACCCCCTCACCCCATATATCCCATTAATGACTGATGGAAACATTTTATATCCATTTTCTTCTATTGGAAAGTTCTCTCCACAATAACCCTGTGGAATAGGTTACATTTTTTAAATTGATCATCATCTTCATTTTACAGAAGAGGAAACTGAGGCTAGAATGATTTATCCAAGGAAACACAGAAAGTTTATGAAAGGGGCAGGGCCCAAAGCCAGATCTCCTGGGTCTTCAGTTCAGGGCTGCTTCATGCCACCTAGAGGGTCAGTGAAATTCCATCACATTGAAATCTAGCTCTAACCCTTGTGAGTGGTTGTAATACCTTTGAAGAAAACCAGGGATGGGCCCCTAGCACAGAGGACTGACCCAAGTGAGTCAGAAGACCTAGAACTAGAAAAGGAGTTAAGAGATGGCTAAGCCCTCCCTTGTTCTACAGATAACCAGAAACCCAGAAATAGTGATTCCCCAGCTTCAACTAGCAGACTCTAAAGGTTGGTCTAAGTCCTGCCTGGTGCAGTCGAACAGATGATGAAATATAGTACCATCTCCTGAGAGAGAAGAGATGGACTTGGAGAAGAGGCTGAGACACGTGTATGTGTGTGGAGAGAGATATGTATATATTTATTTATCTATATTTATTTTATATATATTTATATGTGTATATGTATAAATATTTATGTATATATATACGTGTATGTTGTATACACATATATGGACATACACACACATATATTTATATATAAATATATGTATTTATATATAAATCAAATCCAGTTCCCCATAATAGTCCCTAGGACGAAAAGCCCTTTATCATTTCCCCCCTGAACCTTGTCTTCAGTAAAGGCATGGCCAAATCCCCAGAGGAGAGTGACCTGGAGATCAGGGCATGCAAAAATTAAATTAAAAAAAAAACAAATCAAAGCCTGGTTAGCCTGAAAGACTTAGGAGGGGCTCTGAGGACTTAAAAACTATGTCTAAAGGGCTTTCTTTTAAAAGATGTAGAAATAAAGGTCCCATTTCATTAAGGATTGCAAAGAGCTTTACAAAGATTATCTCATTGGAGCTTCACAAAACCCTGGGAGATGGGCACTATTATTATGCTCATTTTATAGATGAAGATACTGAGGCAGATAGAGATTGAGTAATTTGCTTAGGATCATACTGCTAGTAATTGTTTGAGGTGAAATTTGAACTCACGTCTTCTTGGCTCCAAGTCCAACATTCTTATCCACTGCACAAACTAGACATTTTCTACTTGTTCCAGAGGGTGGAACCAGGAGCATGGGAAGAAATTCTAGCGAGTCAAACTGAGGCTGAATTTAAGGGAAAACATCCTGGCATCAGTTGTCTAAAAGTGCAATGGGCTAAGTTAGTAGGTAGTGAGTTGCCCACCCTGGAGGTATTCATTGAGGATTGACTGATCATTTTGTAAATGTTAGAAGAGAGTTCCTGTATTTTCTACTCCTGAGGTTTCTTCCCATCCATCAATAAATGTAAATGGGCTGTGTGGAAGCAAGTACAAAGAATGCAACAACCCCTACTTTCCTTGAGCTTACATTTTAATTGGGGAGACGACAAGCAAATAAATACAGAAATCCAGCAGGAATAGAAAATGAATAAATACAAATATCTTTCAAGCAGCTGAATGACTTCAAGGGAGTTTGGGGACAGGGAAGCAGTTGGAGGATCAGGAAAGCCTTCATGTTGAGAATGGTGCCTAGGGGTAGCTAGGGGTCAGAGTGCCAGGCTTGGAAGCTGGAGGACCTGGCTTCAGATAGGATCTCAGATACTCTGGGTAAGTCACTTAACCCCCATTGCCTAGCCCTTGCCCCTCTTGGGTCTTAGAATCTATACTAAGACGGAAAGCAAGGGTTTAAAAAAGAAAAGAAAATGGTGCCTGAGCTGCCTCTTAAAGGAAGAGGCTCCATGAGATATGAGGAGCTGAGGAAGGAGGACATGCCAGGATGGTGGGATGGCAAGTAGGGAAACCCCAGGGCTTTTAGAGCATGGTAGTAAGGCAGATGGGATTGCCTTTGTCCATCCTGCTGATAAAAATTCTTTCTTCCAATGTTGCACCATTTGACGTGCCAAGGACTCTGGAGGTGAGAACCTTCTCTTCCAGCCCCCCCCCCCAGCTGTGGCTGCTGAGGAGGATGGGGCTGGCTAAACATCTGCAGGTTGGTGCCAGGTGGTAGCAAATGGAGCTGTTGGTCCAGGTTCTGGTGCTCTGAATTACCTGGGATTGGACACCTCTTGTCTCGCCTTCCTGCCTCACCTAGACTGACTTGCTTACTGCAGTAAGTTTTGGGGAACTTATCAGGCCCTTTCACCCATAGAGGTGGCTTCCCCAGTGACTTCCCCAGCTCTCTGGGGAGCTTTGCTACTCCCAGGGCTCTTGGCCTTTGGGTTCTGTGAAAGCTCCATCCAGGCATGAGGGGAGGCGTCCACTAGAATGGTAGCAGTAATTTGACTCTACTGGATCCCCATCCATTAGCTTGCACCATTTTGGAATAAAAGCTGTATGTTCTTAGATGTGTACAAATTAGCACTCAGGAGGTCATCTTTCTCAATAAATGCCCATCGATGGACTAATCACTCTCATAGCCAGTCAGCTGCAAAACACTTTAGACCAGGAGCTCTCAACTTGTTTTGTGTCCTGATGCCCCTGTGCAGTCACTCTGGTGACAGAAATGGGCCCCTTCTCAGAATCATTACACAAGTGACAAAAAACAAAGGAAACCAGCTGCACTGGAGTGAGATGGCATTTTGTCTCCTCTAAAGGATCACAGAACCCCCAGAATCTATCCCTGAACCCCAGTTTAATAACCCTGCTTTAGAGGTCTCCAGACCAGCTTCGTCTTTTGAGAAAGTGGGAAACTCGAATGAAACAAATACCTTTTTTATATAGATATGATGGATCTGGTTACTCAGCAGATGTGCTTTGGGGGAAGTAGACTGAATACAAAAACCTGTAAAAGGAGGGAGAGAGAAAGAGACAGATACAGACAGACTGAAAGATGGGCAAGCAGTGAGAGAGAGAGAGAGAGAGAGAGAGAGAGAGAGAGAGAGAGAGAGAGAGAGAGAGAGAGAGAGAGAGAGAGAGGAGAGGAGAGGAGAGGAGAGGAGAGGAGAGGAGAGGAGAGGAGAGGAGAGGAGAGGAGAGGAGAGGAGAGGAGAAGAGAGGAGAGGAGAGGAGAGGAGAGGAGAGGAGAGGAGAGGAGAGGAGAGGAGAGGAGAGGAGAGGAGAAGAGAGGAGAAGAGAGGAGAAGAGAGGAGAAGAGAGGAGAAGAGAAGAGAAGAGAGGAGAAGAGAAGAGAAGAGAAGAGAAGAGAAGAGAAGAGAAGAGAAGAGAAGAGAAGAGAAGAGAAGAGAAGAGAAGAGAAGAGAAGAGAAGAGAAGAGAAGAGAAGGAGAGAGAGAGGGAGGGAGAGGGGAGGGAGAGACAGAGAGAGGGAGACAGACAGACAGAGAGAGAGAGAGAGAGAGAGAGAGAGAGAGAGAGAGAGAGAGGGAGGGAGAGAGGGAGAGAGGGAAGGAGGGAGAGAGGGAGGGAGAGAGGGAGGGAGAGAGAGAGAGAGAGAGAGAGAGAGAGAGAGAGAGAGAGAGAGAGAGAGAGAGAGAGAGAGAGAGAGAGAGAGAGAGAGAGAGAGAATGGGAAACTGGGCCCCAGAAAGAGAAGATGACTTATCCAAACATCTCATTAAGGGGCAGAGCCAGGCTAGACCATGCATCTCCTGACTCACTATCTAAGAGTCGTTCTTTAACACCACTGGACACCCCAACCCATAAACTAACAGCACCAAAAAGGAGGTTGAGCTTTGAAAGTGCAGGATTGAGGGACCCACAAAGTGCCAAGTAGACTGACTAGTCTTTGGGGGAATTCCTGACCCCTTAAAATCCCATTAACCTTAAGCACACATCTGTTCCCATGTATAGCTAGGGTTCTGACGCAGCCCTTGGTCGGACAAGGAAGAATATTATACTCAATAACTCATATGGAACTATTTATCAGCCATCACTTTAGTATAAAACCAGCCCTTTTCCACAAGCTTTGGTTTCAAAGGCCATTTCTAAATGCCTGAGTTTCCATGCCCCCATACCCCCCTCAAAAAAATTGTTTTGGGAAAAATCAACTAAAAGAGACTTTATATTTCCAACTTTCTGCTGGTTTTGTTTTCTTCTTTCCAATGACAAGGGGGAGAGAGGGTTCTTTGGGGATAGTAGGAAAGCATGTGATGAGACAGAAATAATTCCATGGGGAGCCCCATAAAATGGGGACCGGGGTCAGAAGGCAAAGTATTGTCCAGTATTCTCCTGGGTCAACCATCCCATCTGTTTGTTTCCTATGCAAGTTCACATAATCCCTCAAATCTATCCATGGACTCCAGTTTAATAACCTCTGCTTTAGAGATCTCCAGGCCAGCTGCTTCATTTAAAAAAGAAGAAAATACCTGGAAACTCTAATGAAACAAATACCTTTTTTTAAAAAACCCTCACCTTCCATCTTGGAATCAATACTGTGTGTTGGTTCTAAGACAAAAGAGTGGTTAAGAGCTAAGCAATGGGGGACAAGTGTCTTGCCCAGGGTCACACAGCTGGGAAGTGTCTGTGGCCAGATTTGAACCCAGGGCCTTTTTCTGGGACCACTGAGCCAACCAGCTGCCCCCTAAATACCTTTTTAAGAAAAAACCAATACAGATATGCTGGTGGAAAATATAAGGAGCCAATGGTTCCTTCCACCTCTTCCCTCAAGTAAGCTGAGGAGCTTGGTGGGAGATAATTTGGTATGTTGGAAAAGGCTCTGAATTGAGAGTCAAAAGACCCACTTAGTAACCACCCCCAAAGACCTCAGTTTCCCAATCTGCCCAATGAGGGGGATTGACGAGAAAATCTCTGAAGGTCCCCTCCAGCAATAATCTTTTTTGAATCAGGGTAACAGAAAAATCTCCGCCTTCTACAGAATCAGGATTGAGTAGCGAAGGCTTTGCACACAAGTAGAAGTTCAATCACTATTTTTTTGGACTGGATCTCTGATTTTTTTGGTTTGGGGAATTCTCAGTGAGGAAACCCCCTCTGCCAATGTAGTGGGGCAACTGTTCTTCAAGCGTTAGTCTTCAAGCCTGAGGCAGAGAGAGCTTGTTGCTTATGCTGTCCCAGTAGTATGTGTCAGAGATTAAACTTGAACCTGCCTGGGACCTTCTGATCCCTACGCCAAGCCTCTCACCATTACCCTGCAGCTATTTCTAGGGGCCTCATAAACAAATTAATATTTCACAAATCAAAGGAAAGGATCAGACCAGAGATCAAACTCAACGTGCTACCCAGAGGGTAGCTGTGGGTGTAATTTTAGCCCAGAGAAGAAAATGTTCAGGATCAAAGAGTCTTAGAACATGAGGAGCCTCCCAGGTTATCTCACTCACCATCCCTCCAATGCCTCAGTAATCAACAGTCCAACTCATGGCTTAGTGGAAGATTAATTATTCCAATTCTTAATCCTCTGCTTAGAAGGTCTCTCACATATTATGGTGGGAAACAGCATTTTTCTGTTCCTAGAAAATTTGGGGCAGCTAGGTGGCACAGGACATAGGGTGCCAAGCCTGGGGTCAGGAAGACTCTTCTTTCTGAATTCAAATCTGGCTTCAGACACTTACTAGCTGTGTGACCCTGGGCAAGTCACTTAAACCTGTTTGCCTCGGTTTCTTCATCTGTAAAATGAGCTGGAGAAGAAAATGTCAAACCACTCCAGGATCTTTGCCAGGAAAATTCCAAAGGAGGTCACAAAGAATCAGAAACAACTGAACAATAAGAAAAGTTTTTCTTTTATTTGGAGTTGAAGTTTTCTATCTCCTTGTAATTTCTTTTCCCAACCCAGCCCCAGCCTACACCTGTCCTAGCTTTGCTCTTAAAAACCATTCAGAAATAAGCCTTCTCCTTCCTTAACAGAACAGAACTTAGTTATGGAATTAATGACTAGATTTTTAATACTGACCTGATTCTCCCAACATCCTAATCTGACTCCATTTCTTATATACCAGCCATTGGATAGACACACAAAATCTGAATTCCAGAAGCGTTATCAGAGATTTCTAATCCTAACATCTGACTGAGAATCCCCTCAGTCAAAACAGAATATAGTGGAAAGAAAACAACAGACAATTCATTCATTGCAAAATGAGAGGCAGGGTGGATTAATGGAGAGAGCCAGCCTGGAACCCAGAAGATGTGAGTTCTAATCCTCCTTCTTATACTTGTGGTCCTGGGCAAATAATTTAATTCTTTAAGGTCCCAGGTAGTTCTGTAAGGCTGGAGGATATGGACATTACCGATATGTTTTCAGAGAAGGAGTAACTTACACAGTGAAATCGCAGGTCCAGTTCAAAACAAATTACGACATCATTTCTGGAGTAACAATAGCAGCAGAGGACATGAGGAAAAGTCTCTTACAGAAACCTAGTGCCTATTCACAAACCATACGCCATATGCCTCTCCATTGCTATGCTGATTCTTCAGAGTTTGGGGAGTTGCAAGATTCATAACTAGAGAGCATCCTTGAGAAAGCATTGGTGCTACATAGAGAGGCTTTGGTGCTGGGGAGCAGTTTGGAACCATTTTCCAAAAATGGTCCAGCCTACATTTTTCCATGCCATTCCATTTTGGATCTAAGTCATTATGCCTCTGTAGCACCTATGCTCCCTAAGGCTTGTCCTAATCAACTAAATGACCCAGATATCCAACCGCATGTCAGAATCTGCTTCCTATACATTTTTATCCACTTAATTTTTCTGTCTGAATTTTTGGCCAATCTCTTTTGACTCACCATAGACTTCATTATGGAGGTTTTATATGGTTCTATGGCTTTAATAAGTTTAATAATATCCACAAACAGAAGCATCTAGATGACCTTTTAATCTAGAACAGATTCTAAACCTGAGGCTCAGGAATTTTTTTTAAATATAGATTTTGGAGGAAAGAACGAACAACTTGTACAAAAATATTTATAGCAGCTCTTCTTGGGTGGCCAAGTGAGGGGGCGTCCATCCACTGGGGAATGGGAGAACAAATGGTGGTATATGATGGTGATGGATATTCAGGATGATTTCAAAAAGAGCTGGAAAGACTCACATGAATTAATGCAGAGTGAAATAAACAGAACCAGGAGAATATTGTGCAAAGTAACAGCGATATTGTGGGATGATCCACTATGAAAGACTTAGCTACACGCAGCAATACGATGCTGCAGGACAATTCTGCGGGACTAACGACGAAGATCCACCTCCAGAGAAAGAACCGTGGGAGCTGGATTGCAGATCAAAGTATACGATTTTTCATTTTAGTTCAATTTAGTTCATTTAGTTTTTATTGGGGGGGTTGGTTTTATACGAGTATTTTCTTACAAAAATGAACAATATGGAAATATGTTTTGCATAATAATACATGGATAGCCCAGATCAAATTGCTTACCAGCTCTGAGAAAGGGGAAGGAAGGGAGGGATGGAGACAATTTGGATCATGTATCTTCAGAAAATTTATGTGGAAAATTGTTATTACGTGTAATTGGTAAAATAAAATATCTTTAAAAAATAGAGAGATAACTATTTCAATATAATTGGCTTTTTTTGTAGTTCTACATACTTTATTTTATTCATGTAAAAACATTATTTTGAAGAGGAGTTAATAGGTTTCCCTGGATGGCTAAGAGGGTCCAGGGCACAAAAGTCCAAGATTTCTAGTAAAGACAATCTTTCTTCCATTTGGACCCTGGCAAAGGAATCACCCAAGATGGTAACCAACACCTTTTGCAAGTACATAACTGCATCCTAGGACTAATCTACACTAATTGGTCTGTGAATTGGAGTCAACTCAGCTAATTCACTCTATCTAGGTACCCCAGACATGCATAACATCCCATTCAACCAACCAGGAAACCAGGGTTCACCTAGACTTCTTGATACCTGTTCTAAGGCATTGTCTAGTGCATCCTTCATCCCCAAATGCTCTTTACTTCTTGCTGTGGGAGCCATAACTGCTATGACTTCCACCCCTGGAAAAGGTGGGACAGTAGTCATTGGTGGCTCCATTTGATATCCCCATGACTCCCCTTCCTTGATCCTCACTCCTTTATTTGTGTTGTCTCCCTCTTGGAACATAAGTTCTTTGAGATCAGAGACTGACTCACATTTGCATTTGTCCCCGGTCCTTAGCATTGTGCCTGACATACACTTGGTGATTAATAAATGCTTTTTCTTTTATTCATCCCTTGCTTTGTGCATTACTTCACATAAATACTCAAAAAATGTATCTTTATGTTTGCATTGGGGAAGGAATTTTAGGATATATATGAGAGGAACTCTTTTCTCAGACACTTTATTTAAGGCTACATCCTCTTCCATGAAGTCAAATGCTTTTTGGTTATCAACAATTAAACTCATTAGCATTTTGTATTCTCTGTTCAGGAAGCCAACTGTATGACTATTGTGATGTGGTCTGCTATAGAAAATTGTTTGTGGAGTAGCTAGATAGCACAGTGGAGAGAACATCTAGCCTGGCATCAAGGAGGATCTGGGTTCAAATCTTGCCTCAGATAGCTGTGTGACCCTGGGCAAGTCACTTACCCCATTTGCCAAGTCCTTGACCTTCTGTCTTAGAGTTGTTACTAGGACAGAAAGTAAGAGCTTAAATGAAAAGAAAAGAAAAGAAAATAGTCAGCAAAAACCTTCGTGGTCCCTTCTAATAGTTTCCTAAAGGATACTCTTAGTATACATGCTGATGGTTGGCATAAACATTTTATGAAGATAACAAAGACTACATATCCATAATAATTAATGACGAATTCCTTTTCTATCATTTTATATGGCCAGAAATAAGTACATGAGGCTCCCTCCCATCCCATTTTTTTGCTGTTCTTTCTCCTGTTTTCCTTTTGATTTAGCTTGTAAATGAGTCCTCCATGCTCTCAAGACTGCGCTGCCTCTAGCATGGATTCCTGGCATGGGAATTTAAGAGGCTTTAGCTAATTTCATAATCCAAAAGAACTTTTGTACTTCCCTGTACTGTACTCCAAAGATCACTGTGTTGGGGTCCAAATGTGATCATTCTGCTGCCACTGATAAGGGAAATAAATTAGAGAAAAACTGGCAAATGTGTTGCACCTTCCATCTTTGGACCAATCTCCTTCTAGTTTCATGCATTTTTTAGGGTGACTCAAGACCTGGGAGGTCTATGGCTGGCCACACTTCAAAGAACCACTGATTTGGAGCTGGAATAGAACTAAAAGATGATCTAACTCTTGAATATAAAGGGCAGAAATTCAGAACAAAAGAACAAAGGGTTTGTGTGGTACACTGTGATACCTTTTCAGAAGTCTTTTTTTGGACTTGGTTTGCACAACATCTTAATTTATGTGAAAAGAGTTTAGGGAACTGGGGAAAACTGGAGCCAACAAACCCTTGGCATTTGGTTGAAAAGCAGTCTTCAAAATCGATGAAAGGAAATGAAGGTTGGCAACCAGGAGCTAATGACCATAAAAGGGGATTTCTAACCCCAAGTCAGAGAGAGGTTTGGTCAAGAAATTTCAGTCTTCCTAATAGGCAGTAGAATTTACAAGACAAGCTAAATGCCTGTGGGCTCTAAATATCTGATTGGTGGATTCTTTGCTCCAAAAGACCTTGATCTCTGGAACTAAGATTTCTCCCCTTATGGTAAGAAAGATATGTTTCTGTGGTCAGTGACTGAATGTATGAGGGCTCTGTCCTTTTATAAAGGAGCTCAAGCTTGGGCTCTTGTTCAAAGTTTAAAGAAAGACGAAAGAGCTCATGTTCCCTCTACCGTAAAATCTCTGCTAAGTACTGAAGAGATAGAAGGAGTAAGAACGTCCCAAGAGAGCAAGAGAGGAATGAAAAGCAATTTAGTGCAGAGAAGGCTCAGTAGAATTCAATAACCAAAACGTTCAAGTTCATTAATCAGAGAAGCAATCAATAGTTGATAGTCAATAATCATTTATTAATTACCATCTTTGTGCCAGGGACTGTGCTAAGAATTGAGGATATAAATAAGAAAAAGAATGTCCCTTTGCCTTTGCCCTCAAGAAGCTTCCACTCTAACAGGGGATGACCAGTGATGCTCATGGAGTCAAAACCAAGGAGAGTCACTGATGGAAAATGAAGAATTACCCAGAAAGCTCTGTTCCTACTGGATTGTGCCAACTCTCCAACCCTAACACATTCCTGTGATCACATCACCAGATGATAGCAATAGCCTTGCAACATGAGTGACAGGAGTTCCTTCTCTGCTCATGCCATGGCCATGCCTGTTCCCTACAAATATGGCCCCCACATAGGCACTTGGGATGCATGTATTCCCTCTATTTGTGTCTGTCCCTATATTTGAACTAACCAAGTGCTCCCTACATGTTTGCCTCCTTATGTTTTTGTCTTGGCCATATTTTTTTCCATACATGGATGATGTATATTTGATCTTTCTGCACATCCGCTTTTCTCATTATCATATATTTGTGGGAGAATGTGCCCCAATTTTATGAGAAGAAAATATTCTCTCCATTCTATTTCATCAAAAGTCTTTTCTTTGAACCACTTATGTCCTCTGGCTAACTAGAAAAAGTAAATACACCATTGAGGGGGTTATGCATTATGGTTTTTTGTGGATACAGATTCACAGAGTTAAGGGGTACCTTAAATCCAGAGTAACATTATTCAACAGAGTGGGAGGTCCATGTGTCAGATGGGGTGGCCCACGAGCTACAAAGGATTGCTCTTGGGGTGGTTTGGCCTAATTAAATGACAAGCCAAATTCTCTATTGATTTGTTTGTCCTTCTACTGCCTTTTTTTTCTTGCTATTTTATAGCAATACTGTTTGCTTATAAATTTCTAACATCCTCCTCCAAAATGTTTTTTTTAAGTTTTATTTATGGTTTTGTTTTCACATTACAAATATTTACAGCATGCTCCCACTTCATGAAAAAGTCTCCCAAACAAGTTAAAGTTAAGGAAAAATAATAATAATGACTTCATCTGAAAGTACATGCAACATTTCCCATCTGTGGCTCTCCCACACCTGTATTTATTTTTTAATTAGCAGTAAGATTTTTTTCTTTCTCCTACCCCTCTCCCCTTTGGGAAAAGAATAAAAATAAATTTCTTTTAAGCAATATGAACAGGTAAACAAAAGAAATTCCCTCCAAGTCTGCATGCAGAATCTCATTCAGTCCGTTATATCCATCACCGAGCACGCTTCATCAAGGTACCTCTGATTGTGGTCTGATCATCGTCTTTGTAGCTTTCACAATTGATTGTTTTCACAGTGTTGTTGTTACTGGATAAACTGCTCTCCTGGCTCTGCTCACTTCACCCCACAGCCCTTCCTTTTCTAGATCTTTTCTAAATCACTTTCCTCAATTTGTCCAGCACAACAGCACTCCTTCACATGCAATCAGTTTATATTCTAGATTTCTTTTCCTTTGCTTGGCCAAGAGACTGAGTATTGCTGATAGGACATGGAGGAAGATCTAATAAAAGCTGACTTCTGAATGTCCAGACATGTAGAAGGAAAAGCAAAAGGTCATGAAAACCTAGAGGAGAGAATTGCTAGGAGGAAGGGGTGGTCTCCACTGTCAAATGCTGTAGTAGATAAGACCATAATCCTTGGCAATATGGTATGATAGACATGTATTAAGTACCTACTATGTGCCAGGCATACAAATTAGGAAAAGAAAGACAATCCCTGCCCTCAAGGAGCTTACACTCTAATAAGGCAACCAACATGCCTACTGTCATCTAGGCACTGAGCTACGAGTTTACATATTCATTTGGAGTTAATTATGGCATATGGTGTGAAGGCTGTTCTCAATATAATTTCTGCCAAGCTGTTTTCCATTTCCCCCAGCAGTTTTTGTCAAATTGAAAGTCTTAGCCAAAGTATTTGCAGTTACGGGATGAATTTAACATCAGGTCTCTGAATTTGATGGCTGGTTCTTGTTTACTAATTTGTTTCTTTCTTCTACTTTTCTATTTCTTTTAACCAAGACCAGATAGATTTGATTATTACTGATCTGTAATAAATAACACCTGAGATCTGCTATGACCAGACCCCTCTCTCACTTTTAATAAAGCCATTGTTTACCTTGAGATTCTTGATCTTTTGTTTTTCCAGATTAATTTTGTTTTTTTTTCTAGTTCTATGAAAGAAACATTTTGGTAGTTTGAAAGATCTGATACAAAATCTAGAAATTAATTTAGGTAGTATTGTCATTGGTATTATATTGGCACAGCTCAAATGTGAGCAAATAATATATTTTCAAATAGTTCTATGAAGACATTTTCTAGCTGTGTGACCCAAGGCAAGTCTCATCCTGCCTCAGTTTCCTCCTCTGTAAAATAGGATACATAATAGCATTTACCTCCCAGGATTGTTGTAAGGGGGAAAAAACATGTTTGTAAAGTGTTTTGTAATTTTCAAATCACTATGTAAATGCTGCTATTATTATTATCATTATTAACATTGTTAGGAATAGGAAGGTGATGGGCACAAGGTGCCATGTTCAGACCTCATCTGGTGTAACATGTACTCTGGGCACCACCGGTAAGAACGCTGACAAACTTGAGAATGCGCACAAGAGGGCATCAATGGATGGTTACTTACGTCTATATTATATGAGCTTTGATTAAAGGAACTGGGAATGTTTATCCTGGAGAAGATTTGGAGTAGAGGGTGTGGGGAGGAGCAGAGTATCATGGGAGTTGCCTACAAATATTTGGAGGACTCTCACGTAGACAAGAGATTAGCCTTGTTCTGGTTGGCCCCAGAAATCCAAACCAAGAGCAAAGAAGCCAGTTGAGATTGGACGCCAGTTGTAGCCTCCTTAACACCAAGAGGCATCTCCCAATGGAATGAGCCACCTTGCATGAGGGAAAGTTCTCTCTCCTAGAAGAATTTCAAGCAAAGGTTGAATGGCCTCTTGTCTAGGATGTTGTGGGAATTCTTCTCACATCTGGTTAAACCAAATGGCTCCTGAGGTTCCTTCTAATCTTCAGATTCTGAGATCTATAAAGGGAAGTGATTTTGGCAAGGTCCTACAGGGAGTAACACTCAAACCAGAGGCTCAGAATAGACAGCTCCATGAGGTCACCCAGCTGGTAAGTATTTGAAGCTGCATTTGAACTCGTCTTCCTGACTCCAGGTTGAGTGCCCTATCCACCATACCACTTTGGCTGAAGAATTTTTCCTAGGTCTCATGAGGAGAAAATGAGGGCATGTGGCACTGACCTGGAAGTGTCCCTAGCCTCCTCAAAGATGCAGATTTTGCCCAGAATGATCATGGCTGCCTTGGTTCCCCCAGAGACCACTCACTGCACACAGGGTGAATAATTAGGGATTTTGTTCTTAATTTTTTTTCTTTAACACCTGGACTTTTTGATTCCTGCCACATGATATTTTTAAGCTTCCAATGAGTTTTCCAGGTTTCCTGGATGTGATTTCCATTTTTAATCCCGCCTTTCATTTTGACCCTTTGGACCACAAGATCCCCTTTGGCTCTAAAAAGGTATCCACTTGTTCTGATCAGTAGCTTTTGTCTTCCCTGGTTGCCCATCCCAGGTCAATCAAATTCATGCCAGGAAGGGGTCCTGGCAATCCACTGGGAAAGGGGAAGAAAGAGGGAAGAACTGAGGGGAATGGGCTCCCCATGTTGTTCAGCTGCTCTAAACTTATGGAACATTCTAGTTCCAAACTTTGTGTTCTGTCTTCCAATATTCCTTGTTCTAAGCTCCCCCCTATTCCTAACATCCCCTGTTCTAAGCTCCCCCCTAGTCCTAATATCCCCTGTTCTAAACTCCCCCCTAGTCTTAACATCCCCTGTTCTAAGCTCCCCCCTAGTCTTAACATCCCCTGTTCTAAGCTCCCCCCTAGTCCTAATATCCCCTGTTCTAAACTCCCCCCTAGTCTTAACATCCCCTGTTCTAAGCTCCCCCCTAGTCTTAACATCCCCTGTTCTAAGCTCCCCCCTAGTCCTAATATCCCCTGTTCTAAGCTCCCCCCCTAGTCTTAACATCCCTTGTTCTAAGCTCCCCCCCTAGTCTTAACATCCCTTGTTCTAAGCTCCCCCCTAGTCTTAAGAGCCCCTGTTCTAAGCTCCCCCCTAGTCTTAACATCCCCTGTTCTAAGCTCCCCCCTAGTCTTAACATCCCCTGTTCTAAGCTCCCCCTAGTCCTAATATCCCCTGTTCTAAGCTCCCCCCTAGTCCTAAGATCCCCTGTTCTAAGCTCCCCCCCTAGTCTTAACATCCCTTGTTCTAAACTCCCCCCTAGTCTTAACATCCCCTGTTCTAAGCTCTCCCCTAGTCTTAACATCCCTTGTTCTAAGCTCCCCCCCTAGTCTTAACATCCCTTGTTCTAAGCTCCCCCCTAGTCTTAAGAGCCCCTGTTCTAAGCTCCCCCCTAGTCTTAACATCCCCTGTTCTAAGCTCCCCCCTAGTCTTAACATCCCCTGTTCTAAGCTCCCCCCTAGTCTTAACATCCCCTGTTCTAAGCTCCCCCCTAGTCCTAAGATCCCCTGTTCTAAGCTCCCCCCTAGTCCTAATATCCCCTGTTCTAAGTTCCCCCCCTAGTCTTAACATCCCTTGTTCTAAACTCCCCCCTAGTCTTAACATCCCCTGTTCTAAGCTCTCCCCTAGTCTTAACATCCCCTGTTCTAAGCTCCCCCCTAGTCTTAACATCCCTAAGCTCCCTCTTAGCTCTGACATTCCCTGCTCTAACGTCCCTTTCACCTCTGCCACCTTGGATTTCTATGGCTCTGCCTTTAACTCCTGGACCACTTTTCCCAGTTACCTAAATGAAAATGGAGTTCTTTCCTCCTGCCTGTTCAGGTTCCTTTTCTGCCTTGGCTTCCCCCATTAGAATATAAGCTCTTTGAGGGCAGAGACTGACTTTCTTTGTGTTCGTATTTGTATTACCCGTGTTCAGCATGTTGCCTGGCACTCAGTAAGCATTCAGTAAATGCTCCATGGCTTTCTAAGGGTAGCCAGAGTCTCCTGACCCAGAAAATGACAATTCATATTTATTGAAGAGGCCTTTATTAAGCACTTCCTCAGTACAGAGCCTTGAAGCCGACTCCAGCAGCTGCATGGGACCAGCCAGCCAGTAAGGGTCTTCCCCTCAGGTCCCTTAATACTTAATGCAACGTCCAGTCCAAGCAGCTGGAGCCTCCCCCAGGCAGATATTTATTTTGCCTTCAAGAACTCATTCTTCATGCAAAGGGAATGGAAGCTAGAGCTGGAAGTCAGAGAGGAAACATCTGTGTGCCCTCCCCACCTCCAATCTGGGGAGAAGCTACTTTCACCTTCTTAATCCTTCCTCTCTCCTCTTGGCCAATCACCAATTTCATAGGAGTCTTGAGAAGAAAGAGGAAGAAGGGCTTAAAGAGAGCACAGAAACATCTGGAACTCAGGGACATTTTCATGAGGTCTCTCTCTCAAAAAAAAAAACACAAATAAACAATAATGAACCTATGAAAGAAGTCACTTTCTCCCCAGAAAGGTACTTGATTCATGACATGCAAATCTTTGACACCTGTGAATAGGTATTTGGCCAAAGTAATGGAAAGAACATTCTTTCTAAGAGACAGAAGCCATGAGTTCAAATCTCCCCTCTGATGAACTAGCTGTATGATCTTGGACAAGTTAATTTCTTTTTTTTAATTAAGCTTTTATTTTTCCAATAAACAAAAATCTGTTTTCTTTCCTTTTTAGTTTCCTCTTCCACTGGAAAAATAAAGCAAAACTCTTAACAAGTATACAGTTAAACAAAACAAATTTCCTCACTGGTCGTGTCCAAAAAATGTCTCATTCTATATTTTGAATCCTTCACTTTGTTTGTCTTGTGGGCACAGTTTTGTCACTGATCCTCTGAAATTGTCATTAATCTTGGAATTTGGCAAAGTTTCTAAATTTTCCAAAGTTGTTTATCTTTGCAACCTTGTTGTTACTATACAAACTGTTCTCCTGGTTCTACTCACTTGCATCTGCATCGGTTCATACAAATGTTTCTAGGTTTTTCTAAAAGTGTCACTTTCATCATTTCTTATGGATCAATTGTTTTCCATGACATTCATATATCATGATTTGTTCAGTCATTCTCCAGTTGATCATCTCTCACTTGGTTTCTGGTTCTTTGCTACCACCAAAAAAAAAGTTGCTATAAATGGATCCTTTTCCTCTTTCTTTAATCTTTTTGGACTATTCATAGGACTAATAGTAGTGTTGGTAAGTCAAAGGGTATATACGCATGGTTTAATAGTTTGGGGTGCATAGTTCTGAGTGGTTTTTCAGAAAGATTATGCCAATTCAAAGTTCCATCAATAGGGAATATACCTGCTTTCCCACAGCCCGCCAGCATTTTTCATAAAATTTGCCAGTCCAATGGTGGTGAGTTAGAACCTTGGAGTTGCATTAATTGTAAATAGTTTTCCTTTTCAGAGTCTCAGAGCTGGTTAGAACCTTTCAATCCAACCTGTGCTTAACCAAGCATCCCCTCTATAACAGTCTTATATGCTGGTCATTGAGCTTTTGCTTGAAAACTTCCAAGAAAGGGAAAGTTGTTCCTTCCCAAGATAGCTCATTCATTCCCTTCTTCCTCTGGACCTTTAGTTTTCTATAAAAGAGAACATTGCCCCAAATAGCCCTCAAGTCATAAATAAGCTCATAGGCTCACAGACTTAGGGCCAGAAGAGATTATTGACACCAAGTTGTCCAACCCTCTTCTCCCATTTTATAGATGAATAAATTAAGAGAGATTTGGTAACTAATTTTTCCAAAGTAACAGAAAGGGGAAGAACCTGAGTTCAAACCCAGGAGACCCTCTGACTCCAGGTCCAGTTTAAAGTATGTGAGAGTTGATATGCATAAGATATTTTATATTTCTATATCTATAGTTTTATGAACTTTACACATACAGGCTTTTAATGGAAGAAAAAAATTTTAAAATGGGAGGATTTAATTGACAAAATTTTCCTTTCCTATCCTCTACTCTATGTTCTAGGCAAACCAGACAACTATCCATCGCCTGAAAATGTCCTTCACTTTTCCAACTCAACACCTTTGTTCACACCTTTCCCAAATCTAGAGAATCCTCTCCATTCTTGGAAAACCTACCTTATATACATGCCACCTCCTCCAAGAAGCCCTCACCAATTGTCCCCTTTCAGAAGTGAATTTTCTTTCTCCCTGTGTGCTATAATGGTGAGAATCCTAGATTCAGATTCAAGAGCACTGGATCCAGATCTCCTCTCAGACACAGTCTGTCTGAAAGAATCATTTAACTCCTCATTTAAGCCTCAGTTGGCTCATCTGCAAAATGGCAGGAAGGAGTAGAAGATCTGTATTATATCTTATCCATCTCCATTTCAAAGGAACCTTAGACGTCATTTGGACCAGGAGTTCTTAACTTTTTTGTGGTGTGAACCCCTTTAGCACTCTGGTGACCCTTCTATCTAGACTTCTTCTCAAAAGAATGTTTTTAAATGCACAAAAGAAAATGCAGAGAATTACAAAAGAAGCTATTTCTATGGAAATGCAGCTATCATTTTTTTAAAACACAAGTTGGTTGATCCCAGATCAAGAATATTTGACATACATATAAGCTTTTCATTCTACAGAGGAGGAAACTGAGGCCCAGGGAGGCGTGGATTGCCCATCACCATCTGGCCCCAACTTCTCTCTCCTGGATGATGAAACTGCAATCCTCCTCCAAAACACCACATTTTGCAGCACTTCAGTTTCTGGCTGTTCCTAGCTCATGGCATCCCTCCCATCTCCTACCTAGAATTCCCTTCCTCCTCCTTTCACCTCCCAGAACCCTGAGCTGAAGATACAAAAAGGAGCAAAAGACAGTCCCTGCCCTCCAAGAGCTTAGAAGCTAATGGGGGAGACAACATGCAAATAAATGCATATGAAGCCAACTCTAGACAGGACAAGAAGAAATCATTTATAGAGGGAAGAGCTCGGAGGGGTTGCAGAATTTAATAAATGTTTGTTGAGTTCACTTTTAGAGGCTGAAAAATAAGTCTTCTTAGGACACCAGCATTCCTGGATCCAGGCTAGGCAATGGACTTTCCAAATCTGGATGGTCCTTGTCACATTCGCCCATCGGCATGGATAGGTGGAAACTTGGGCCAGGTGGTTCAGTGATCAGTGCTGGGCCTGGGAGAAGGAGAGGCAGAGAGATGGATCTTCATGGCCTTTGAGCAAGCAGAGACCCAAGTATCACTTTAGAGCTGAAGCTCCCCTGCCCTTAGAAGAGGGAATGGATGAGGAGGAAGCCAGAGAGAGATGGGGAGGCTCAGAGATTCCCTTCACGTGCCCAGGGTTCCAGAGGAAGCTGGCAACTGAGCCAGGACAGCCATGAAGGCATTCTGGTCTTGGCTTCCATTGGAGGGGCCCTCTCAGAGCTGAGAGTACCAGCCTTCCTCTATGTCTGGGGGTCAGTTTGGCATCAGTCCCCCTCATGGGAGATTGAAGGGTCCCCCTGCACAAACAAGGCTTCTAGTACAGAGCTGTAAAAAAGTGCACATGCTGGCTGGAGAGGCCAGTGGTTAAGCAACCTTTGAACTAGGCATCAACAGAACATCTTGAATGATTTTCCTGACATTTGGGGTTTGTCAAAAACCCCAGCTCGGCTTGACTGAATGCTCACTCCACCCCCTTCTCCTTTGTTTTGAGCCACGTGTGTTTGGGAGGAAATTTAATCCACATGTTTCTCCTTCAATTATCCCTAATATGTCAGGACTTTAGGGAAGGATTATTGGGCTTTCATGGCCTCATATTTGGTCATGGCATGGGGGTAAGGACCAGGATCATGAGCTAAGGAGGAAAGGGCATGGGAGAAGGAGCCAGGGAACAAAGTTCAAGTCCCAACATTCCTAATGTCTCCATTCCCCTTTCCTAGCCTGTCTTCCCACTTATAGGAGGAATACTGAAACATTCTGTTTCCATGTTCTGATGTTCCTTTAAACTCCACCATTCTCGGTTCCTATCAATCAATTAATCAATAACATTTGCTCATATCACATGCCAGTTTCCTGAGATGTGAATACAAAAAACAAATGGCTCTTGCCCTCAAGGATCTTACATTTTAATGAAGGACACAGAATAGACATAAACAAGGAAATACAAGACATACAAAGTTGTGTGATAACCTTTAGAGAGAGATGCCTGGGAATATTAATATAACAAACAAAAAATTTAATTAACTTCTTTAAAGATGGAAGGCATCAGACACTGGAAGGGATGGGGAAGGAGAGAGACCAGCAGAAAGCCATTGGTGAAGAATGGAAACTGTTCTTTGGAGAGCCTGGAGAACTGATGGAGAGATGAGCCCTTTTCCTCCCTGATTCCTCCTTCCTTCATTTCTAACTTCGAAGCATCTTGCCTCAACTTTGCAGCACCAGATGAGGAAAGTCCAGCTTATTAACATGGAGACTTATTCTCCTCCCTTAGGAAACAGGAGGATTCTCTGGGGATTTAATGGATTATTTCTCCAGATTTTTTCACCCACAGAGAAGATTCCCTTAGCCAACTTTTTCTTCCTCTTTCAATAAATAAGTTCTTTTCCTTCACAACTTTTGAAGCAATCACTTCCCTTCCATCCCCTCCAACAGGCTGGCTGTTATTGGAGAACTCCAAATCAGATGACAGTGAATAGGATCAATGGTGATATATTCCCCATCCATATCTCTGCTGGCCCAGAACTCTCAGCACCATCAACTCCTAAAACTCTGGAGTTATTAGTCTTTCAAGGGCATAGAATTCTCCCTAAAACATCTTCCACAAGGCATCATCTAAATCTCTGCTTAAATACCTCCAGTGCCTGAGGACTCACTCACCCACTTCTGAGATGGTCCATTTCATTTTTGGACAATTGATTATTCATTGCTATCATAATGATAATAGCAATTATAAAAATGGCCAACATTTCTATAGCATGTTCTAGATGCCAAACCCTATACCAAGCTTTTTATAATTAGTATCTCACTTGATACTCTTAACAATCCTGGAATGTAGCTACTATATTCAGCAGACCCATATTAAGCACCTACTGTGTGCCAAGCACTGTGCTGGGTGCAGGGGGTATAAAGATGAAAGAGAAACTGTCCCTAGGACTGATAACTATGTAGATCAAGAGAGATCTCAAATAGTAAGTGGGTTACTGGCCAATTGCCTCGTAAGTCATACCAAAATTGGCTTCCTGCTAACATCTCCCTCATTGGTCAAGATACAGTTTAGTGCATTTCAATATAACAAATATTTAACTATTTTGTTTTTTCTTTTTTGTGATGCTTACGTTGTTATCCTTATAATAAAAATAATAATCATTATTTATTTATATAGAACTCTTGTTTCACAAAGTTTTATCCTTAAAATAATCTTGGGAGGTAGATGCTATTATTGTCTGCATTTTACAAGTTTGGAATCTGAGGAAGACAGAGGTTAAGTGATTTGTCCAGGGTCATATAGCTAATAAATATCTAAAACAGGATTTGAACTCTGGGCTTTCTGATTCAGCTCAGGCTTCTATCTATAACGTCATTTGGCTGCCTCAAGATGTTTCACTGGTTTATCATTGCCTTAAAGAATAAATACAGTCTCCTCTGTCCTTTGAGGTTCCCAGTAGCCCTTTCTATGGTTGAAAAAATCTGAAAACAATAGATGTTCTTCAGTTGGGAGATGGCTAAGCAAATTGTGATCTATGCACATAACAATAATAATAATGTATGTGATTATTTATTAGAGAGCATTGAAGTTTACAGAGCATCTTCTAAATATCTCATCTGATCCTCGCAACAACTTTAAGAGGTGGGGGCTATTATTCTCTTTTTACAAATGAGTAAATGAAGGCAGATGGCAGTCAAGTGGCTTGTCCAGGGTCACACAGCTGGTAAGTATGGGAGGCAGGATATGAACTCAGGTCTTCCTGACTCCAAGCCCACGACATACTTCCCAGCATTACCTAGCTGCTTTGGGGTACAATGCCCAGGATGGTGATGCTTTGCAACAAATTATTTGAATTAACTGGGAAAGTTGAGAATGAAGAAGAGAAGACTTGGGAGAACCCTAAGAGAAGCCTTCAAATACTTGAAGACTTGTTATGTGGAAGATGAATTAGACTTGTTCTTCTTAGTCCCAATGGGCAGAACTAGTTACAGGGGGTGAAATGGACTGGCAGACAGATGAGTTAATTGTAGGACAATTCCCATTCCTATAGCTTCTCAGATTGACACTATTCTTACCTCCCAAAAGACCTGTTGGGTGAGTGCTGCTGTCTCTATTTTAGAGATAAGGAAATTGATGTACAGAGAGAAGTTAAGTGACTTACCTAAGATCTCTAAGATAGAAATTGGAAGAACTAGGAATCAAATGTAAGCTTTCTGCTTTCCACCCCAGTGGTCTTTTTATGATACCAGGCTATCTTTGGATTTTCTGTTTTTCATTCAATTTTATTTTCACTTCCAAAATCTCTCCCTCCCACTTGCTGCCAAGCAAGAAAAACAAAACCTTGTTACTAATGTGTATAATAACACAAAACAAATTCCCATATTAGCCATTTTCATAGCTAATGCAGGAATTTATTTGGATACATACATATATATATACATATATGAGACATAAATATGTATAAATCCATTCACATAAACAGAAGAGACAGATATGGATACAAAATGAACATAGACATAGAATAGGGATGGGCATAGTCATTGAGAGCAACATAGAAAAAGACAAAAACATAGACCTCAACCTGCACTTTCAGTCCATCAGCTCTCTATCTGGAGGTGAATAGAATGGTTCATCATGAGCCCTTTGGAATTGTGGTTGGAATATCAGTTGCTAATCTTCCAAAGTTTTTTGTCTTTACCGTATTATTACTACTGAATAAATTGTCCTCCTGGTTCTGCTCACTTCTCTCTACCTTGGTTCATTCAAGTCTTTCCAGATTTTTTTAAGCCATCTCCTTCATTGTGTTTTCCAGCACAAAATTGTTCTATCACTTTCATATACCAAAAATTGTTCAGACATTTCCCAGTTGATAGATGCCATATTAAGTTTCTAGTTCTTGGCCACCATGAAAAGAACTGCTATAAATATTTTGGTACATTTGACTCACTTCCCTAAGTATCTTAGAAATGAGATCTTTATCAGAGAAATTATTGCAAAGATTTTTTTCTAACATTTTGCTTCCCTTCTGATTTTAGCTTTGATGGTTTTATTTGTCCAAAAACATTTTAAATTTATGTAATTAAAATTTTCCATTTTGATTATCTGTGAAAACTTGGCTATTCTCAGCAATGCAATGATCTGGGACAATCCTGAAGGACTCATGATGGGGAATGCTCTCCACCTCCAGAAAGAACTATTGGAGCCATCTTTCACACCAATGTATTTATGGTTTTATTTTGGGGTTTTGATTAGATGTGAGTTTACTCTTACAACAATGACCAATAACGAAGTATATTTTGCATGACAATAAAAATATAATTAAGAAAAAAAGTTGTCCATCTTACCTCCTGCAAACCCATCTCTTATATTGATTATGAACTCCTCCCCTTTCCGCAGAGCTGACAAGCAATTTCTTCCATCCATGCTTCTCTAATTTGTTTATGATGTCATCTTTATGTCTACGTCATACATCCATTTGGAAGCTGTCTTAATAAAACACTGTGCTCTGAACTTTGCTAGAGTCCATAACACTTAAAACAACTGGGATCACTGGATTCTGGACTTTAGGTACCAGTCCATTTTCGTCCCTTTTAGTTGTTAGAAATTGATTTTCCCCTGTATTTCCTAAAGGCACAGTGGGAAAAACAGTGTGTCATCCCATGGTGTGAGATGTTGGTCTATACATAGTTTCCGCCAGATTGCTTTCCAGTTTTCTCTTTTTGTTAAAGAATGAATTCTTTCTCCAATAGCTGGGATCTTTGGGTTTAAAAAACACTAAACTACTGTGCTCATCTGCTTAGATATATTATATACCTAATCTGTTACACTGATCAACCTATTTCTTTTTTTTAATTAAAACTTTTATCTTCTGTCTTGGAATAGATACTAAGTATTGATTCCAAGGCAGAAAAGCAAAAACTTATAGGCAATGGAAATAAGAAGAAATTATACAAGCAATCGGGGTTAAGTGTTTCGCCTAGCATCACATAGCTAGGAAGTCTCTGTGGCCAGATTTAGGCTTAAGACTGCCTATCTCCAGGCCTAGCTGAGCCACTTAGCTGCCCCAATATCTCTATTTCTTAACATTCACCAAAAGATTTGGATGATTATAAATTTTTAGTGTAGTTTGAGATCTAGCACTGCTAGGCCCTCATCCTTCCTAATTCTTTTTTCATCAACTCCCTTGATATTCTGGACTTTTTGGCCCACCCCACAAGATGATCCTTGTTATTGTTTTTTCTAGCTCTATAAAGCAATCCTTTGGTAGTTTGATTGGTATGGCACTAAAGTAATTTGATAGTACTGCCATTTTTATTATAGTCACTAGGCTACCCATGAGCAATTAGTATTCCAAATATTTAAATTATTTAAATCTTTATTTGTGTGAAGAGTGTATTGTAATCATGTTCATAAAGTTCCTTTCTGGCTTGGCAGGTAGATTACAAAGTATTTTATACTGGCTGTAGTTTAAATGTTTTTGACAATATGCAGAAATGCTGATGGTTTGTAGGGACTTATTTTATATCTTAAAAGTTTTGCTGGGGGGCAGCTGGGTTGCTCAGTGGATTGAGAGCCAGGACTAGAGACGGGAGGTCCTAGGTTCAAATCTGGCCTCAGCCACTTCCTAGCTGTGTGACCCGGGGCAAGTCACTTGACCCCCATTGCCTAGCCTTTACCACTCTTCTGCCTTGGAACCAATACACAGTATTGACTCCAAGATGGAAGGTAAGGGTTTTAATAAAAAAAAAGTTTTGCTGAAGTATAAATAAGTGGAATGACAAAAAGCATATTAAGTTTGGAATCAGGGATCTTGGGCTCAAGTTCCAACTCTGTTACTTCTGAGCTGCACAGCCTTAGAAAAATCATTTCCTCTTTTTAAGCCTAAATTTCCTCCCCTGTAGAATGAGAGATTTGGACTAGGATACCCTTGCACTTAGTTTCCCAGTTTGGATGCCATGAACTGACTGGGTAAGAAGAGCAAAATGGCTACTCATCTGACTTGGATGAACTTGGAATCACTAATTGCAAGACTTCTAATAGATGGAAAATCACCACCTTCCCTGCCATTGAGTTCTCCAGATGCCAAGGCACTACTATCTAACTTGTTAATAAACTCCAAGAACCCCCTGGCCTTGCCATTTGACCTGCCACTGAGGCTTAAGTCTTCTGCTTTTCCATCCTCCCTGAAGCTGAACTCTTCTCTCTGTTATCTCCCTCAATCAAATCATGAACTCTTTGGGGACAGAGACTCTCTCCCCCTCTCTGTCTCTCTGTCTCTCTGTCTCTGTCTCTCTCTATCCCTCTCTTTTTCTCTGTCTCTTTCTCTGTCTCTCTTTCTCTGTCTCTGTCTGTCTCTGTCTGTCTCTCCCCTCTCTCTCTCTCTCTCTCTCTCTCTCTCTCTCTCTCTCTCTCTCTCTCTCTCTCTCTCTCTCTCTCTCCTCCCTCTTCCTCTCTCTCTCCTCTCTCTTCCTCTCTCTCTCCTCCCTCTTCCTCTCTCTCCTCTCTCTTCCTCTCTCTCTCCTCTCTCTTCCTCTCTCTCTCTCTCTCCTCTCTCTTCCTCTCTCTCTCTCTCTCTCTCTCTCTTCCTCTCTCTCTCTCCTCTCTCTTCCTCTCTCTTCCTCTCTTCCTCTCTCTCTCTCCTCTCTCTCCTCTCTCTCCCTCCCTCCCTCTCTCTTCCTCTCTCTCTCCTCTCTCTCCCTCTCTCTCTCTCTCTCTCTCTCTCTCTCTCTCTCTCTCTCTCTCTCTCTCTCTCTCTCTCTCTCTGTCTCTCTCTCATATTTGTATCTCCAGCACTTAATACTACCTTGTGACATTTTAAGTGTTTAATAATTTTTTTTTACTCATTCATTCCAAGGTCTTCACCCCTAGCCTTGAGCAAGGAGCTACTTTTCTCCAGGACTCAGTTTCTTTTTCTGCAAAATGAAAGAGGTTGAATTCATGTATCCCTAAGTCTTCCTTTCTAAGTCCTCTGATCCAATTATCAGCCTGGATGTTCTTTGTGGGTGGGTAATGGGGGGGGGGGAGGCAGAGCTCTGCCCACGAGGGGGCCAAGGAGGGGAGGGGAGCATGGCCCCGGAGCATGTGGTGATTTCTTCTCAACATGTGGTTCAGATTCCACCCCAAACACTTTTTCTGTTTTTCATTACCTTCTTCATTGCAGAATATGATCTTTTCATAGCCTGGAGGAGGGGGTGGGACAGGAGGGACGTTGGCTTACATGGATGTTTCTGATGTATATGAGTGGGAATGGGATGCGTGTGTGTGTGACCGAGGGTGGAGGTGCACATCCGTGGGTACATGTGTATTTGTCTTCATGCGTGATCATGTGTCCTTGTGAGTCCTCGAGAAAGCGGCTCTCCAGAAGGCAGCTGAGGTGTGGAGGCAGACACTCTCCCTGGAAGTAGGACTAGTTCCCGTAGGGCAGCCAACAAACCATTGACCTTGGAACCAAGACCGGGGTTGGAGTCTTGCCTTTCTGCCCTGCTAGCCATTTCTCTTGAATCAGAGAGAGCAGGAGGGAGTCAGACAGATAAGCAAAGGTGAGATGCCTGGGGTTACCCATCTCTCGACAGCAGCCCCCCTCCATAATATTGATCAACTCAATTGGGTGGTCATGCATGAAGAAACTCCTGGGTGCCAGGCACTGTGCTAGGCACTGGAGATACAAAGGAGCCTCAGGTTCATTGTCTGGAAAAATGGGAATAACAACATTTCCAAAGCCTGTCTCCTAGGGTGGGGGGTATCAGCTGGTGTCTGGGTCCTCTGCTAAGTACCTGAGATACAAAGCAAAGGCAAGAGCAGCTCCTGTGCTGAAAGGATTCTGGAAACCTTAAAGAGCTGCACTGGGCAGTGAAATAGCACTCCGGGATCAAGAAAAATCATCTTCATGAGTTCAAATCCAGCCTTAGGCACTTACTAGCAGTGTGTTCCTGGGCAATCCCATTTGCCTGAGTTTCTTCACCTGAAGAATGAACAGGAGAAGGAAACTACTCCAAGGTCTTTGCCAAGGAAACCCCAAATAGGATCACAAAGAGTTGTGGTGGTCCATCTCCTGGAAGAGAGATTCAACTTCTTTTGGGCTTTAGGGCAAAGAACTAGGAGCCGTGGAGGAAAGTTCCTGGCACACAGCAGGCACTTAATAAGTGCTTATTGACTTCAAGTGGTTTCTATCCAGGGAGAGCAAAGCATATGGTGGAGAATGGAGGCTAGTCATTCCTATACCCCAAAGGGAAATTAGCAGCTGCCCATCGCTATCCCCCTGTTCTGTAATTGCTCCCAGATCTTCTGGTCCCAAAGGCTGCCTTCTCCCCCATCGTGTCCCAAGCGGAGGCATTTCTAGACTCAGCTGATCTGGGAAGGTTTGTTTTGGCAGGAGGCTGGGTGCTGTCCGGCTAATTGCCCATGTTAACACTGCATTACATACATCATTAACGGACTTGGCAGCTGGGCTTTCCATCCTCCCCCTTGCCATCCCCCCACTTATTTTTTGATTTTTCAGAAACCACACGGGGAGAGGGGAGAATGGGATCCATGTGTGAATGGAAGTGACCAGTGTCTCCACTGCCATGGGGAGGCTACTCTTCCTTCAGGACACCTCTAAAACACACACACACACACACACACACACACACACACACACACACACACACACACACACTTACCTTCTATCTTAATTTCAACTCTAAGAGAGAAGAGCAGCAAGGGCCAGGCCATTAGGGTTAAGTGACTTGCCCAGGGTCACATAGCTAGGCAATGTCTGAATCCAGATTTGAACCCAGGTCCTCCCATCTCTAGACCTAGTATTCTATCCCCTGAGCTGCTTCCCCAGATCACAATTTTAAATTTAATCTCAATTATTAGCATTTTCCCCATCATTTTCTGGAATCTACATGATCAACCAAGCAATAAACCTTATTTGTAGTACTTGCTGACTTCCAAAGTGTAATCGCTCCCATTGAAAAATCTAATAATTGAGATACTGCCTTTGTTTGGGGGCGTTTGGGGGAGATAAATCTTTAACACTCTAGAAATGGAAGCTACCATTCAGTGATAGCTTACAGCTGGAAGAAGCCATCCCACTCATCCCAGAACTGTGTAGAACAGGAAGCTAAGCCCCAAAGAGAAGGACTAACTTGCCCAATACCATATGTAGAACACAGCAAAGTAAGGATTTGAATCCAGGACCCCCGACTCCATCCTTAATGCTTGTTAAGAGAAGTGACTTCTCCAGCTACATTTCAGAACTTGAGTCCTTGCCCAAATATCTTTCCTTCACTGTCCAGTGATGCCTCAGATACTACCATAAGAACTTCATTGCATTTTTTACACAATGTTCTAGGTTATAGAAGGGGTTCAAACATCACAGGAGCAAGGAATTTTAGGGTTGGAAGAGGCTATCTAGGTCAACCCATTCCAGGAAAAGAATCCACGCTACAGTGTAAATCGTCATTCATTTTCTGTTTGAAGACCTCCAATGGGATTGCTACTCTTTGGGGCTTTTCAGACTCTGTTTCTATACTCATCCATTCCTTAGTCGATGTTCCATCGCTCGGGTGTTTAGCTGGATTTATTAAACAAGGGATCCATTCACTGATGGTGGGATTGGGGCAGAGGAATGGGGTCCAAGAGCTTCTCTCATGAGCCAATCATTTTGTTTCTGAGATTCTGCATCTCTTCAAGCTTTGATGAGTTAATCAGCATCTTATTGGTTTAAGCACACAAGTCGAAATCAAGATAGGAAGAAGAGACTCATTCAAGACCACTTGGGTCCTTTAGAACTGGAAAGATACACGTTAACTGCCTTCTGATAGAAAGGCAATGGACTCAGGGGAAAGATTTAGGCTTTTGGGGATGGGCCAATGTGAGAATCTGTTTTCCTTGACTATATGTGTTAGGAACCGTCGGGTTGTTGTTCTTGCTTTTTCAACGAAGCAAGGTAGAGATGTGGTTGGAAGGAAGAGAATTTTTTGGACCTGAAAATAAAATTGAATTTTTTTAAAGAGACTATTAAGTGAATGCAGCTGGGCTGGGGGCCCAGGACAGGAACAACATCTGTCTCTGGAATTAGGATGGAGACCTTGGGGACCTTCATTTGGAAGACCCTCCAATCAACCACCTGAGACTTTCCCAGGTGATCGATTGGGTTATTCCAGTCGTGGCCAGATCTCTCTAAAGACCCTATCATTGCCTCAACCATGTCATTCCCATCAAAATGCCAAGGGATTACTTTATAAAACTAGAAAAAAATAATAAAATTCACCTGGAGGAACAAAAGGCCAGGATCTTAAGGAAAATAATGAAAAATAAAGGTTATTTAGCAATACCTAATAAATCTTTGAGGAACTACCCAGCATAATGGAAACCTTCGGGTTTTGTATATATCTTACTGAATATCACTGTACCCCTCCAGTTAGAGAATGTTGACCTTGTTATGGTCCTGATCCACCTGTTTTTCCAGTTAGAACATGAGGCAGAACACTGCATTGGAAATCAGAAATACCTGAGTTCAAATCCTACCACAGACTCTCACTTGTTGTGTAATCCTGGGCAAACTATTTAATATCTGTCTCTCACAGTTTCTTCAACTGTAAAATGGGGAGAACAGCTGCTACTTCAAAGGATTGTTGTGAGGATCAAATGAGATTATATTTTAAGTGCTTAGCAGAGTGCCAAAAACATAGTAAAAGTTCAAAGTAATTCATAAATGTTTGCCCTATTTTTCAACCTCAGTTTCCCTATCTGTACAATGAAGATAATAATAGCACCTAACTCCCAAAGTTGTTGTGAGGGTCAAATAAGACATTTGTTTGTTTCTTTGTTTTTCTAAGTGTTTCATGCTGTATCTGGAATGTAATAAGTAATTCATAAATGCTTGCTCTCCTTTTCAGCCTCAGTTTCTCTGTCTGTAAAATGAAGATAATAGCACCTCCCAGAGTTATTGTGAGAATCAAATAAGATAATGTTTCTTTGTTTTTCTAAGTGATTAACATGGCTTCTGAAACATAATAAGTAATTAATAAATACTTGTCCTCCTTTTCAGCCTCAGTTTCCATATCTATAAAATAAAGATAATAGCACCTACCTCCCAGAGTTGTTGTGAGGATCAAATAAGATAATATTTCTCTGTTTCTTTGTTTTTCTAAGTGATTAACACAGCATCTGGAACATAAGTAATTAATAAATACTTGTACTCCTTTTCAGCCTCAGTTTCCCTATCTGTAAAATGGGGATAGTAATTGTACCTAACTCCCAGAGCTATTATGGAGATCAAAAATGTAAAGCACTCTACAAGTCTTAACATACCATGTAGACACTGACCATTGTCATTTCCACCCGTGGCTTTTGTGACACTGCATTCTTGTCCTGCCAATGTGGCTTCTTCCCATCCTCTGTTGCCTCCCAACTTCCTTCTCCAATCCTTCATCAAAACTGATCATTATCTTGGTCCTCTTCCCTTTTCCTTTTTACATTCCTTCTCACAGAGATTCCATTCTCACCTCCAGGGAGGTGCCTCCTCCAGCTACCTTTTAGCTTCTGACTTCTCAGAACTTGGATCCCCCCCAAAAAACATCTTTCCTTCACTGACCTTCTGTGATGCCTGTAAAACATTAGAGCTCCATAGACTTGGCTTAGGTCATTGCCCCCTGATAAAATGTCACTCAGTTACAAATTTGCATGGATTAAGTGCTTGCCTGCTCCAACAAGAACTCTGCCATACTCTGAGGACACAAAGAAAAACCGAAACCAGAACCCTGTTCTGGAGGAGCTCACAGTCTAATAGGGGAGATGACACACAAGCAACTGCCCCCAAGTGAGATCTGTATAGGACAAAATGGAAATCCCCATCAGGGAGACATGGGAGCTTCTTCTAGAAGACAAGACTAGAGTCACAAATCCTCCTACTGCAGGGGAAATTGCCTTTCCTCATTTCTAGGGAATAATCCAAAATCGAATTTACAACAGCCTGGTCCTTGTGGTCCAGTTGCTTCTTACGTGGCCAATTCTTTATGACCTCACTTGGAGTTTTCTTGGTGAACATCAATATTGGACTAGTTTACTATTCCCTTCTCCAACTCATTTTTTTACAGATGAGGAAACTGAGGCAAGGGAGGCTAAGTGACTTGCTCAGGGTTTTGTTGTTGTTGTTCAGTCATTTCAGCCATGTATCACTCTTCATGATGCCATGTGGGGTTTTCTTTTTTATTTTATTTAATTGACTAATTAAGAGGATATTTCTATGGTTACAAGATTTATGTTCTTTCCCTACCCTCCTCCCATAAACGACACACAATTCCACTGGGTTTTACATGTGTTGTTGATCAAGACCTATTTCCATATTATTGATATTTGCACCAGGGTGATTGTTTAGAGTCTACATCCCCAATCCTATCCCCATCAACCCATGGGATCAAGCAGTTGTTTTTCTTCTGTGTTTCTGCTCCCACAGTTCTTTCTCTGGATGTGGGGAGCATTCTTTCTCCTAGGTTTGGGGTTTTCTTTATGAAGATCCTGGAGTGGTTTAGTGCTTCCTTCTCCTGACCATTTTACAGTTGAGAAAACTAAGGCAAAGAGGGTAAAGTGACTTGCTCAGGGTCACATAGCCAATAAGTGTCTGAAGCCAGATTGGAATTCAGGAAGATGAGACTTCCTGAGACCAGACCCAGCTCTGTCCACTTCACCACCTAGCAAGGGCTATCCAAAAGGGGAATTACTTCACTGGGAGACGATGGGTCTTCCCTCATTGGATGTCTACTTGTTGGGGAATGTCCCAGAAGAGATTCCTGTTCAGAGTGGGTGGGATTCGATGGTCCTGAGGTTCTTCTAACTTGGTTATTCTGTAAATCTAAGAAATGAAGTAAAATAACCAAGTCCAGAGGAAAGGCAAACCTCAAATTGTAGGGAGATTCTGCAAATTATAATTAAAATTGGAATAATCAGACAGGGTCAAGTTACCAAAATTGTAGTAGAGGAGCAGTAGTAAAGTAGGAGGAGTAGAGGAAGAGGAAGCCCAATACAACAGAAACAGCAAAGGCCATAGGGTACTGGGTCTTGACTCTGATGCTTAATATCTGTATGACTTTGTCCAAGGTCTAAACCTCTATGCAAAATGAAAGGGATGGACTTTGTGGCCTCTGTGGTCTTTCAGTTCTAGAGCTATCATCCTAGTAAGTCTCTTGGCTTCAGTTTCCCCATATAAAAAAGGAGGTAGTTTATCTAGATAGCCTCAGTGACGCCTTCTATCTCCAAAGCTTCATCTTTTTTCCTGATCCTCAAATTTTGCAACTATAATATGAGGGTGCCTCTGAGGTCCCATCTAGCTCCAAATCTGGGACCCTCAGCCTCAGTTTCCTCTGATGTCAAATGGGATTGGACTTGACCTGAGAGATTCTTACAGGATGGGCTAGAATTGATTCACTCTCCAGCCTTGAGGTAGGCGCTCTCTTGAGGGTTTCGGGGTCCCCTGGGTTTTTTGAGCATTTGCCCCTTGCCTTTATGAGGTGGGATTTGGCACATAGGTTCAGAGACCTGAATAATATCAGTCATTCACACCATCATGGAGGCCAGTTTATGGACCCTTCCTAAGTGACCTTAAAAATGGCGGTGGTTTTGAATGCTGCGAGGGGGGTGTGGAGATGAAAGGGAAGGCTATTGAGGAAAAATTGGGTCTCTGCCTCCTGTGGGCGTCCCTAGAATGGGTTCTCTTTCCAAGAATGCCTGCACCATTTTCCTTTTTCCTTAGGCCTCAGAGGCTGGGGGAAGGTGCCATATTTGCATTCCTCCCTCGTGTCCCCCCACCAAGTGAAATAAAGGACCCTTTGGTCCAGGCCTGGCTGGCAGGGCCCCAGCAAATCCCCCCAAACATGAAAGAGGTCAGCAGGGCCCCTTTCACTTCCAATTTGTTTTCCAGGGCCTAATCCAAGGATGATTTTCAGGGGTTTCCTTGAAAGGAGAAATGTTACCTGCTCGGGCCCAGGCCCAGAGGGAAATTTTCATGAAATACAGCTCAGATATTCCATGTCTCCCGCACGGAATAATGAAACACTTTTTATAGGCAATTTATGAGTCTAGAAAACAGGCCGCCAACTTTAGAAAGGAGACACGGAGGGTGCACCACGGTAGCCGTTGGGGCAGGCTTCGTTCATTGGGAGTGGGAAAGCCGGGCAGAGAGTGGTAGCAGAGAGGGGCGATGAGAGGGAGGGGAGGCTTTAATTTATGGGGCACGGAAAGTTTATTTCCAAGTGGTTGGCACTTTTCAAAATAAATCTGCCTTCATACCCAGCAGCGACTAAGAACCAATGATATTCAGAAGGGAGAAAAGGCTTTTCTGCTCTCCAAAAAAAAAGGAATTTTATTTAGAGAAAGAAAAAAAGCACCAATCTGGCAACCATCTCCGAGTATGTGGATGCTGAAGGAGATGCTCTTCTCTGTAACCTTTGGGTGATGAGACAGTATTAGGGCTCTGAACTAGAACTAGGAAAGAATTAGAGCCTCGAGGAATGCCCAAGCGCAACGACACTTTAGGACCGAGAATTTCAAGACACCCAGTCTGAGTCCATCAGAGCTCAAAGGACCCTTAGAAAAGGGAATGTCAACACTGGGAGGGAGCTGAGAAAGGAAAAGTTAGAGGCGTCCTGAGTCTAACTTTGGCTCTCTATCCCCCACCCCATATGTGGGTGTTAGATGTTCAGTGTTTGTGCATTGAATTGGTCATGGCCCAAGAGCAAGTTCTTCCTCCTCCCTGGCTTTGCTTTTCCACCTTTAAGCCTCTTCTTATATCACAAAATAAGATTTCTCCCCCTGATCTCTAGGCTTCTTCTCCATAGAGCTCCACTCTATGAAAGAGTCGTGGTCTCGCACCCAAGAGATGCATGTTCAAAGCCAGACTTTGCCAAGTATTAGCTGATGACCATAGACAAGTCACTGCTTTCTGACTATAAATTACGAATAATAATCTCTGTACTTCTTAGTTTATAGGGCTGTTGAGAATAAAGCATCCGAAAGAAGAAAAGAAAAAGAGAGGAAAGGAAAAAAAGAGGAAGGGAGACGAGGGGACGGGAAGGGATAAATAAAATAATGTTTTAAATAAAGCCCTTCAAATTCACAGAATCACAGAATATGAACAGTAGAAGGATCTCAGAAGCCACTTAGTCGAACCTATTTAGGAATTAGAATGACAGTATAGCCAACAATCATCAAGTGTAACTTATTCTACAAGCATTTCTTGAGCACCTATTATGTGTCAGGCACTGAGCTAAGGGCTGAGGATGCAAAGAAAAGCAAAAAAAAAATACCTTCCTTCAAAGTCTAATAGGGAAGATAACATGAAAACACTATGGCCAAACAAAACACATATACATGACAAACTAGACATAATCAACACAGAGAAAACTCCAGCTCTGATGGCATCAGGAAAAGTTCTCTATAAAAAGTGGGATTTTAGTTGAGACTAGAAGGAAGGCCAGATTGAAATGAGGTGGGAGAGCATCCCAGACATGGGGACAGCCAAAGAAAATGAAGAATTGGAAGACAAAGCCTTGTAAGTAACAACAAGATCATCTGTCTTTCTATTAAAGGTCTCTATTGAAGAGAAATTCTGCTGATTTCTTTTTTTAAGGATTCTAATTACTAGAAAGTTGGGATTTTTTTCTGTCAAGCCTGGATTTGCTTCTCTCCAATAGCTACTTATTTCCCCAAGTTGTATTCTCTAGGCCAAGCAGAATGCATCCAATCCTTTTTTTAAAGAATATCTCACCTTTCTCAAGGGGATTTAAGGTTTGTAAAATGTCTGCATTTGTTCCTTCTTCTTCTTCAACTTTCCTCTATTCACCTCTCATCTCTTGGCAGCCTGTACCTAGCTCAACTAGGGCTAACATCTGAAAATATATATTGTTTCCAATTTCTGTATTTCCAAACCTTCTAGAGGAAAAAGAGAAACTGACCCAAGTATTTGGTACAAAAATCAGGTCAAGAACAAATTTCCTTTCTAGCAATATCCTCAAGGAATTTCCCACCACTCAGTCCCAACATTTAATATATAGAAATTGGTGTGAAAAGTCTAAAATTAGTTTATCAAGAGATGATTCTACAAACATAGGTGACTCTCAACCCCCTACACCTCACAGATGCCATCACCAGCCAATTATCATCCTATATATCTCCTCACCTTGGTGGCTAAAATCCTAGAGAATGCTGTCTATACCAAGTGTCTCCACTTTCTCTCTACCCACTCTCTTCTCATTCTACTGTCATCTGGCTTCTGACCTCATCATTCAATATCAACTGCTCTCTCCAAAGTTACCAGTGAACTCTCAGTTGTCAAGTCTTCATACTCCCTGGCTGTTCCTAGGTCTGACCTGTGAGCCAAAGAGAACAAATCTAGTCTCTCCTTCACAAAGAAAAAAGAGGTGGGAGGAATAGGAGGAGGAGGAAGAAGAACAAAAAGAGAAGAGGACAAATAAAAGGAGGAAGAGGAGGAGGAAGAGAAGGAGGAGAAGGAGAAGGATGAGAAACAGAAGAACAAGAAGAACAAGAACAAGAACAAGAACAAGAACAAGAACAAGAACAAGAACAAGAACAAAAAAATGATTTCAAGGTTTGCAAAGCACTTTACTAATACTATGTCATTTGATCTAGGGAGGTAGGTCCTATTATTATCCCAATTTTACAGATGAGAAAACTGATGTGAATATAGGTTAAGAGACTTGCCAAGGGTCACATAGCTAGTAAGTGTCTCATACAGAATTTGAACTCAGGTCTTCATAACTCCAAGTCAAGTGCTCTAATCACCTAATTGTTACTTGAAAAGAGCTATTGTCTCCACTCTCTCCTAGAGTCTTCTCTTCTCTGGGCTATATATGTCTAAGTCCTTCAATTGAGGAGCTATCGAGGAAATGACCTTCCCAACAACCCACACCTAACTTGGAAACCCTTGAAGTCTTAAGGCAAAGGGGAGACACCAAGGCTAGAAATATTTGTCTCTTGGAACCAATATTTACTGACCCAGATTTAAGGGCAGAAACAAATAATCAGGTTTAGGAAATGAGGTACAGTGAAGAAATCAGACCCCCAAGAAGAGTGAACATCATGACTACCATGCCAAGAGAAAGACAACACCATGTTGGGAAATTCCATGTTTTATTAGATTGGAAGCTCCTTGAGGGCAGGGGGTGTTTTGTGGTATCCCCAGCACTTAGCACAGCACTTGGTATATAGTAGGTGCTTACTGGTGGATTTATTAATTAAACCTGATGATCTCTAAGGTCTCTATTCCTAGAGTTCTAACATTATTTTCTTGAAGAGGCAGATGTGTAGTATCATGAGAAGAGAACTAGCCTTGCAGTCAGGAGAAGTAAGTTCAAATCCCAGCTCTGAATTTTATCAGCTGGGTGACCTGGGAAAATCATTTAACCTCCCTGAGTCTCAGTGTCCTTCCCTATTAAAGAACTAAAAAGTCTCAGACTCGGAGAAATGACAAGGGAGATAAACCTTCCACCCTTCCTTGAAGAGATGGAGAAGTATGACACCTGACACAGCTGATGCATTGATTGGTTTGGTTTAATTTTTTTGCCTTTGTCACAAGGAAAAGTTCACTTGGGGAAGGAGAGGGAGAAGTGAGGGAATCAAAAAAGAGGTGGGAGAGATATCAAATAATGAATGAGATATAAAAAGAAAAGAAATCAATAAAACTAAAATAAATTAATTAAAAAGATGGAACTAATGCTGGTTGTGTTGCCTACTTCACAAGGTTGTTAAAATGATATTTATCATCAAAATAAATATAATTTGTTATTAAGATAACTTCCAACTCTGAAATTCTGGATTCTAAGGCTTCTCTCCTCTCACATTTTTAAGGTCTCTTCAACCCCTGACATTTTATATATTAAGTCCCTTTCCAGTTCTAACATTCTGTATTTCAGAATTTCAACATCAATTCTTTGCAAGGGTATGAAAAATGGTGATTGCCCATACAGAATAGGTTTCTGATTGGTTCCTGGGCATCCAATGGCAGAAGGACTGTTGAAAATCCCATCTCCTCCTTCCCCCTCAACACCCCCAGCTAGAATTTATCTTCTTTGCAATGTGGCTGATGAGACATCTTGTATCAAGTTCCAACTCATCTGTTTCAAGGCCATTTCTGGAACCATCGAAATCCCAATTGGTTTCTTGCTCTTACCTTTGGAAGACATGCACTTTTCAATATGGTTTTCCAACAGTGAAGTCACCCCAGTGGCCTGAGCCAGTAGGATGAGTAACAGCATCTCCCTCCAGCTGAACTTTGCCTCATACAGGTGTCTGGGGAGGAGCCAAATCATGTTCCAATTTCCCTCTTCCCTCCTGAATCAAATCATTGCTGCAGAATGTACTATGAGCTAAGACATTTCTCTGGGCAGGTCTTTAGCTATAAATCCAGGGTGTTTATAAAGTCCTAGGGCATCTCTAAAATCCAAAAACCTCAGCGTTATGGGTGAGAGGCATGGGAATTGGTCAAATTCCATTCAATACCCACAAACAAGAATGAGATGTTAACTCTTTTTTGCCTGGGTAGAATTCCTCAGAAGTGGACATGGGGAGAACCGACCACCCCCATGAATGCAAATTTATTTCTCCAAGTGAAGTGGAATGGATGAGACCAGAGTTGATCTGGTTGGTTGATCAGACCTGAAATCTTCAAAGATTTGAGGCTCCATGTCCCCTTAGAGGAAGATGGAGCTTCTGAGCAGAGGTGTAACTAAGGATTTCTGTACCTGAAGGAAGTATCACAAACTGAAGGACCTCAGTGATGGAGAGATCATCGAGCCTGCTCTTGGCCAACTCCCTCAAGTATGCAAATAAGTCTATGATGTCAGCCAGGTGACTCTTCTGATTCAAATGGTAACCCATTCATGCCCACCTATCTATCCCTTGTGACACCTGTCTGGGTCCTCCCATAAGTTCTCTCCCACCAAACATGCCAGAAACCTTTCTCCCTTTCTCCCAACATCTCCAGTACACCAGGGGATCATACAGGCCACTCCATGCCACCTAAATCTCTAGCCACTGCTCCACCTTCCAAGCCAGACCAGCATAGTCCAGGCCTGGAAGAGATTAAGGCGTTTGACATTTTTCTTTGGTCCACATCCTTCTTGAACCCAGTCCAATTCTCGTCTTCAATATGGCCACATTTCTCCCTGCCTGCCACTGTATGTGTGTTCATGAATCTGCTTTCCAAGATATAACATAACTAAGTACAAAGAAAGACCTTGACAGTGGGCTCTCCACTTGGTCATGAATTCTTTAGCCATGGCAATCTATGAAGCAAAGAGAGGTGTGGAGGGAATTATGTTCATTCCTGTGTAGCCCCTTAAACTTCTTCTGTAGGGATGGCAGAAGACTGGTAGAAAAGAGGTAAGAAGATGCTTAAGAATTATTTGGTGGGGACAGCTGGGTTGCTCATTGAATTAAGAGTCAGTCTCAGAGACAAAAGGTCCTGGGTTCAAATCTGATATCAGATACTTCCTAGCTGGGTGACCCTAGACAAGTCACTTGACCTCCATCACCCAACTCTTACCTCTCCTCTTCCTTGGAACAAATACATAGTATTGATTCCAAGACAGAAGGTAAGGGCTTAAAAAAAAAAGAATTACTTGGTTTTCAGGATTAGCTATTGATTCTTTAAATGTAAGACCTTTGTCCAATGACCAATAAAAGAGGAAAATAATCATATCACTCTTTAAAAAAAAACTTACTTTCCATCTTAGAATCAGAAGAGTGGTCAGGATTGGGTAATGGGGGGGGGGGGCGGTGTTAAGTGACTTGTCCAGGGTGACACAGCTAGGAAGTGTCTGCAACCAAATTTGAACACAGGACCTTCCGTCTCCAGACCTGGCTCTCTATCCACTGAGCCACCTACCTGCCCCTGAATCGTATCACTTTTGACATTTTCACAATAAACGAAATTGAAAGAAAGGAAGATGTGGCTAAATGGAAACCTGGTTCTCTTTGGAGAAGAAAAACAGAAGAGTTGGTCAAACTGGTTTCATCATCCAAAGGCCCTCATTGTTATGATTTATCGTTTCTATGTTGCCAAAGAACAAGAAGAAGTGGTTGAATTTTAGTGACGAGGACTTTGTTTTTCTTTTCTTTGCCAATGGGTGAGGTAGAAGGGGGAGAAAATAGATTTTTATTAGATGAAATGAGTTTTATTTCATTTGAAAAAAACTTGGAGTGCTCTCCATGATCTCGAAACTGAGCTGGAGCCAGTAGTTAAGTTTTCATCATGATCATTGCTTGAGCATGTATAGCAAAACAGGAAGCTCATTCCTGCCCCCAGGAAGCCAGGCCACTGTGGGGCAGTTCTGGTTGTGAAGAAGTTCTTCATTCTACCAAGGTAAACTAATAATAATGATATCCACTCATGTTTTCCCATCTATTATTTTGTCTGGTCCTCACAATAACACTGAGTAATGTTTTATTATTAGCCCCATTTTAAAGGTGAGGAAACTGAGATAGATAGAAGGCAAATGAGGTATATAATATAAATAAAGGGTAAACGGAGGTAAGAAGTGGGCATATAAGGTAGATAGAGGGTAAATTTACCCAGAGTCACAGCAAATGTCCGAGGGCAGATTTAAACTGGGCTTTTTCAGACTCTGGGTCCTTTGCTCTATCCACAGCACCACCTGGCTGTCTCCCTATCATATCCTTCTAGTCATCCTCTTGGTTTCCTCTGGGGTCAAGCAGAATGGCAGCCTTCAAAAACCATCAAGCCCAAACCACTCATTTTATAGATGGAAAAACTGAGGCCCATAGAAGGTCACCCAGGCAGCAAGTGACTTGGGCCAGATTAGAACCAAGATCCTTGGACTCCGAATCTGGGATCTTGTCCATCTCGCCATATTGTCTCCGACCCACTCTTTTCTATACCTCCATCCAAACAAGGTCTTCTGCAGGAAGCAACAATCATCTATTAATTCATTTCTTATCCATTAATAATAACTTCTTTGGGGGCAGCTGGGGGGCTCAGTGGATAGAGAGTCAGGCCTAGAGACAGGAGATTTTAGGTTCAAATCTGGCCTCAGGTGGGTGATCCTGGGCCAGTCACTTACCCCCCATTTCCTAGCCCTGCCCACTCTTCTGCCTTGGAACCAATACATGTCGATTCCAAGATAGAAGGTGAGAGTTTAAAAATCATCATCATCATCATCATCATCATCATCATTATTATTATTATTGTTGTTATTGTTATTATTATTATTATTTGTTTGCTTGTTGTGTGCCAAGCGCTGGAGAAACAAAGAAAAATGGAAGCCATCCTTCTCCTAAAAGACTTTACGTTCTATAAGGTGATCATTTGTATTATTTACTACTTAATATCATTTGTTAAACAACTTAAATAATATATTTATCTAATAATAGTATTTATTATTCTATCAGATATTACATCTAATTCATTACAGGTAATTCGGTGCATTTAAGGGCTGCTTCTCCAAATGCTGCTCTGGGTATCCAGTCTGGCAGAATTCTTTCTCCAATATACTAACCCATAAGTAAAGAGAACAGGACGCTCCTCCCCGCTACCCCCAGGTCAGCATTTGGTGGCTGCCCCTCTTTGCTGGTCTCAGGAGGAAAGTAAGGAAAGACACAGAGCTGGATAGTCCACATGGAATCACTTCTCCGTGGCCTAATCCGGGATAAGGAATGCGCTTTACTGGAGATGGACTTATGGCTCCCATTAGAGGGACCAGCTTGTTCGTTGCCTCCAGTGACAATTTGGATACATCTGTCACACCCTGGGCTCTGCGCCCGTGACGGCCTCCTCGGCAGGCCGAGAAGAGCTGCAGAAACCCCTTCCTCGTCCCCTGCAGAGAATTTTTATTGGATTCCAAACGATTGGAATTCTCAGTCATGTTGGCTGACAGCCTCTCCATCAATTCAAATGGCCTTTGGGGGTCTGTCTTTCTCTCCAGCGGCCTGCCCGGTCCCCAGGGCTCTGCAGGCATCCCACCCGCTGACTTTCACCTGATTCTCTGAAAGGATGCCTGAAGATTGACTTTTACTCTGACAAAATCTCCCTGTTGAGGGAGGGGGGCTTCCCCTCACCCAGGCATCTTTTCCCTGTTCTTGCTTCTTCTTTATCTAGTCTTCGGTTTCCAGATTTCTGCCCCCAGCATAAAGGATGCTCCCCGTGTGCTTGTTCCAGAATTTTGTGAGCCTGTAAGCTCAGTGTCGGGGCTGGAGGGGAAGCTGGGCAGGCCAGAACAGCGATGACCTGGGGAAAGAGCTTAGACAGGCTCAAGTTCCAGCAGTCGGCAGCAGTGTCAACCACTGGGAAAAGGAAGGTGTCGCCCGTGTCTACCATGTTGGATGGTGACGCCAGTAAGCGTGGACGCGTGTGGGGTCCCTGAGGTAGGAGGGCTAACTAAGGTAGAGATGGCCCAAGGCCATGGAAGGAATGGTCTCGTGCGATGACTTCCAGGATCAGTAGAAGGAAGAGGAACCATTCAGTCAATAGCAGAGAAAAGGTCGAGGCAATGTGTGAGGCCCATAAGAGCGCTGCAGGCAGATGTCTATTCGGGCAGGAGGAGCCTGGGAGGCTGTGATTCCTCAGAGATGGAGAGCAGAAATGGGGAACCTTTATTCAGCCGCAGCCAAGTTGTGGAGGGCTAGGACAGAGGCTCAGAGCAGCAGCTATTTTTCCCTTCCTCTCTTGGTCATGAGGAAGAAGGACCCTCTGATACAGGCCTGCCCAGGTCTCACACACACACACAATGAAGGCTAGATCATTGGCAAAGCAGTAGCTTCCCTGTTAGCCATGCATTCAGTTAGCATCAGTTAAGTCCTTCTATGTGCCAGGCACTGTGGCCAGCCCTGAGCACACTTACCAGGGCCAGGGTGGGGACTGGTCCTGCTCTTAGTCTAACAGGGCAGGGAGAGAAAGAGAGAAAGTGAATAAACAATAAAGTCTCCAATGGAAGGCTCTAGATTAAGAACTGGGAAAAGTTTCTAGCAGAAGGTGGGACTGTATCTGACACTTGTTGAAAGCTAGGAAGTAGAGATGAGGGGCAGAGAGTTCTAGGGATAGGGGGAGCACAGAGCATGGAGACCACGGAACAAGTTAAAAAAAAGAAGAGGAAAGTAAGTGGAGGCATGTTTGTAGACAGCCTTCCCAAGGAAGTTAGCCCCCCAAAAGTTAAAAAGATAGAGCAAGGAGAGAAGAGATAGAAGGATTAAGGGCAAAGGCATGGGCAGGTTTGTAGGCAATTAAGAAGCAGGCAGTAGCTAAGGAAAGACTAAAGTAAGTGAAAGATTGGAGCTGATGAAGGAACAATCTGCCAGAGAAGGTGAGATGGAGCAGGACCACCTGTGTACTTGGAGATGTAGAAGTTTACCTTGGCCAAGAGAAGAGTCACATGTAAGAAGAGTAAAGGAGGAAAAAGTGACACAAAGTATCTTAGAAGAGGAACAAGGAAGGAGATAGAGCTCTCTCTCTCTCTCTCTCTCTCTCTCTCTCTCTCGCTCTCTCTCTCTCTGTCTCTCCCTCTCTCTCTCTCTCTCTCTCTGTCTCTCCCTCCCTCTCTCTCTCTCTCTCTCTCTCCCTCTCTCCCTCTCTCTCTCTCTCTCTCTCTCTCCCCTTTCTCTCTCTCTCTCTCTCTCTCTCTCTCTCTCTCTCTGTCTGTCTCTCCCTCCCTCTCTCTCTCTCTCTCTCTGTCTCTGTCTCTCCCTCCCTCCCTCCCTCTCTCTCTCTCTCTCTCTCCCTCTCTCTCTCTCTCTCTCTCTCTCTCTCTCTCTCTCTCTCTCTCTCTCTCTCTCTCTCTCTCTCTCTCTTTCTCTCTCTCTCCCTCTATGTCTCTCTAACTCTCCCTCTGTCTCTGTCTCTGTCTCTCTGTCTGCCTCTCTCATATTCTCTCTATCTCTGTCCATCTCTCTGCCTGTCTGTCTTATCTCTCTCTCTGTGTGTGAATGTGTCTCTATATCTCTCCATTTCTGTCTCTGTCTAGCTCTTCCTCTGTCTTTCCGGCTTTTCTAGTCTCCATATTTCCCCCTTCGACCCATCATTCATATCTCAGTAGCATCATTTGTTTTGTGCATACATATTTTCACCCGACTCCTCTGCTCCAACATGATTAGGAGCTTCTGATATCCCTCTGAGTCAAGTTCAAACTTACTGGGCTCTTCTGTGTACTTGGTTTCTGAGCGTTTCTAGGATCTGTCACTTCTGAATTTATATTTTATTATTAAACTTTATTTTTTATTGTGAGTCATCAACAAACAGTTCAGTAAACACAGAATAGGAAAGAAGCTTACATGAGATGAACTCATGAAATAAATATGGTATATACACAATATAAAATTTAACACATTTATAGGCAGTCAATAAGCATAAAATATGATATATTTATATGATCTATATCATGTGCATATAATTCAGTATGACTTTACTTATTCCTGTCTCTTTGGATCTATTTTGTTTCTTCTGTGTTTTTTAAGCCTTACCTTCCATCTCAGAATCAATACTGGGTATCGGTTCTAAGGCAGAAAAGTGCTAAGGGCTAGGCAATGGGGATGAAGTAACTTACCCAGGGTCACACTGCTAGGAAGCGTCTGAGGCCATATTTGAACCCAGGTCTTCCTGATTCCAGGGTTGGCACTCTATTCACTGTACCACCTAGCTACCCTTTGAAAAAAAGTTACTTAATTTATATAGAAAAATGGTAGCTGGTGGTGGTGCTGTGGAGAGAATTGGGCCTAGAATTAAGAAGACTCCAGTTCCTGTCCAGCCTCATAAACTTACTGGCTTGTGTGACCCTAGATAAGTCACTCAACCTCTCATTTTTCGCAACTTTAAAATGAGAATAATAGCACCCAACTCCCACAGTTGTTGTGAAGATAACATGAGGTCATATTTGTAAATAGTATTTAGCACATAGTAGGCTCCATAAAAATTGCCTTATGGGCCTCAATCTTTCTTTCTATAAAATAAGGAATTTTGGAATAGATGATTTTCCAAGACCTTTTTAGCTCCAAACATTCTACGATCTTCAATCAAGCAATTGTAATCAGCAAAAGAGCAAAACAATTTCCAAACACTCAGGGACTGGCAGAATTCAAAATAAATTTTGATGCAGACTTTCTATTACCCTCTCCCTGCCCCGTGTCATATTTCAAAATCCTTGTGTCCTAGAGAAGAAACCAAATCCACATGTCTATGATTCATTCGCACTTAGCTCCTCAAAGTTCCCTTTAGTAAGCATCAGTTTCAAAATGCTTTTGTCCAGAAGTGCCTTTATTCATTAAGTGTACCCAAAGCAGAAAAGATTTTTCTTTGTCCTTGCTCAAGATCCCAGAGTCAATGCTGGAGTGATGATTCATCCAATGAATAATCAATAGTAGCAGGGGCAGCTGAGTAGCTCATTGGATTGAGAGCCAGGCCCAGAGAGGGGAGGTCCTGGGTTCAAATCTGCTTTCAGACACTTCCTAACTGTGTGATCCTGGGCAAGTCATTTAACCCCCACTGCCTAGCTCTTACCACTCTTCTGCCTTGACAGTATTGATTCCAAAATGGAAGGTGAGGGTTTAAAAAAACCAAAGTCAAATCAAGGATTTTATGTTTGATCTTAGAAATGATACATAACCACTGGAGTTTATTGATTGGTGGGGTAAGGAATAGGGTTGTGAGAATGACCTGGTCAGCTCTGCCCTTTAAGATCAGTTCAACAACTGAGTAGTGGATGGAATGACGTGGGAAGAGAATCATGGCAGGGAGACCAACCATCAGGCTATTTGGGTAGTCCAGGTATGAGAGTGTACATCACCAGGCTGGTGGCAGCATCAGAGGAGAGGAGGCATATGGGAGAGATGTGGCAAAGGTAGAAATGAAAGGATTAATCCCAGACTGAATATGAAGATAGGGAAGAGTAAGAGAGAGTGATGAGTCAAAGATGGCATCTAGGTTGCAAGCCTGGGGGACTGTGAGGATGATGCAATAAGTGTCAGAATTCCTGGTTCGAACCCAGCTCTGTGTAAGACCCTTGGATTGTTCGCTGTTCCAGCAGGAGTCTTATTTTCCTCTTTGGTAAGATGAAGAGGTTGAACAAGATTCCCTAAAGTCTCTTTGAGTTCCATAAATCTATATTTTAAGATCTATTCCAATATTATAAGACTATATTTTAGTTTCTAATATTCTAGATTCTGAAATACCTCCCAAGTCTGAAATCCTGTATTCTAAAGTTCCTTCTAGCTCCAACATTCTCTCTTCTGAGGTTTCTCCATCTCTAATTCTCTCTGAGTTCATGATCCAAACTTTTAGTTGTTTCCCTAGCAGTGGCATGGCTTTCCTTGGACCATCTACATTCTCATCTGGTCACCTTCATGACTGATAATGCAGATCTGTTTAGAAGCCACCAACCTTGATGGTTTCACATGTGGTCATGGAAAAGGAAACCAGGATTCAAACAGATGTAGGCAGATAAGACCAAGAGATTGAATCTAATAAGATAAAATTCAATAATGATAGATGGAAAATTGTTACTATTGGGTAGTAGAGAAACGGCACAGTGAGACAACAGTCTGAAACAAACTCTGGGGCAGGGGAGGTTAATGGTCTGAAAGTTCAATGTAAGTCAGGAATGTGAATGCCAAAGAAATTGATGCAGTCTCAAATTGAGTGAGGATAAGCATCACTCCCAGGAAAAAGATGAGCATCTCCCTGCCATGACCAGAACATATCAAGAGTATGATGTTCAATTGTGGACAATATAGTCCTCGAATATTGGTAATCTGGAGAGAAGCCAGAAAAGGATAATGAAAGTTGGGTTGGAAAGGTACAGAAACTGGAGAAATGGAAACCATTCAGGAAGCGCTTCCATTAGACCAGGAAAGGGGCAACGAAAACCTGGGCTAGTATAGAGACCATGAAAATGGAAAGGAATTAAGTGGTATAGGGGGTCTAAGTGAAGGGATTTAGAGCAGAGAAGAAACCCCTTCAGGACAGAATATCCCAAACTCACAGATACAGCAAATAATCAAAGGAGCAAGATTACAGTCAATGACGGGGGACAAAGAAGGAAAAAATATGAGTAAGCAACAGAAAAGATAAAAGAAATTACAATTGACAGCTTCTATCCAGGTAATTAACCAAGAACAATTGGAACTGAGGAAGACCAAACCCAAAACAAAAACACAGAAACTCCAGTGAATTGGACTCAGGCTTTGGAAGAATTCAAAAAAACATTCAAAAAACAATTAAGAGAGGTTGAAGACAATTGGGAAAAGAACTGAAAAATGTAAAATAAGATATCTGGAAAGAGAGATACATGAACTAAAACAAGAAAATATTGTCTTGAAAGCCAGAATTGACCAGCTTGAAAATGAGGCAAAGAAAGTGAAAGATGACCTACCAAAAAAAACAAAAAACAGATCATAAGAAGAAGGATGATCAAAAAGCCAGGGATGAAATTCAGTCTTTAAAAATTAGAATCCAACAACTAGAAGCAAATGACTTCACAAGGCAGCATGAGCCTATAAAACAAAATCAAAAGAGGGAAAAAATTCAGGAAAATATGAAACACTTCACTGGTAAAATTAAAGACCTAGAAAATAAATCCAGAAGAAACAATTTAAAAATTATTGGACTACCAGAAAATCATGACAAAAAAAAAAAGCCTGAACATCATTCTACAGGAAAATATCCAAGAAAACTGCCCTGGCATTCTTGAACAAGAGGGAAAAGTGAAGATTGAAAGAATTCACAAATCACTTCCTGAATTTAAACCCCAACTGACAACACACAGTGATGCAACAGCCAAATTCAAGAATGACAAGACCAAGAAAAAGATACTACAAACTACTAAGAAGAAACCATTTAGATATCTTGAAACCACAGTTAGGATAACATAGGACCTGGCTGAATCCACACTGAAGGACTGGAAGGCATGGAATATGATATTCCGGAAAGCAAGGGAACTGGGTCTACAACCAAGAATCAACTCCCCAGCAAAACTGACTATATTCTTGCAGGGGAAAGTATGGTCATTTAATGAAATAGAAGACTTCCAAGCATTCCTAAAGAAAAGACCTGACTTAAACAGAAAATTTGATACCCAAACACAGAACTCAAGAGAATCACCAAAAGGTAATTAAGAAATGGGGGGGGAAAACTTTTTTAAGGGACCCAATAAGTTCAAATGATTTGAATTCCTATAAGAAAAGATGATATTGGTAACTTTTTTAAATTGTTATTATCATCAGGATAGCTAGAAGAAGTACACTTAGAGGGAACAGTGACAAACCATATAGGATGAAATGTCAATATATATGTATAACTAGGGGTAAAAAGAGGATAATATTAAGAGAAATAGGAAAAGAAATAAAATTGGGTAATTTTATATTTCATAAAGAAGTGCATGGGGGGAGAGGGGAGAAGACCAATATAATGGAAGGGTGAAAGAGGTTGGAGACAGTATCCAAGAAAATTTTAATCATTACAGTGGGAAGGGTCAGAAAGGGTCAAATGGAAGGAAAACTCCAACTCCAAATTCAATCATCATCATCATCATCATCAATAATATCATTAAAAGTACAGAGGGACTTAGGTTTGAACCCCACATCCAATATCTATGAGCCAGGTGACTTTAAGGAGGTCTCTAAATCACACTTGGCCTTAGTTTCCCCATATATATAAAAGATACATAAAAGGAGAGAGGTGGGGGGACAGCTAGGTGGCTCAGTGGATGGAGAACCAGGCTTAGAGATGGGAGGTCTTGGGTTCAAATCTGTCCTCAGATATTTTCTAGCTGTGTGACCCTGGGTAAGTCAGTTAGCCTCCTTTGCCTAGACCCTGCTGCTCTTCTGTCTTGGAACCAATTCACAGTATTGAGTTTAAGAAGGAAGGAAAGGATTAAAAAAAAAGTGGGGGTTAGATTACATTACTTCCAAGGTCTCTTCTAGCTTTAACTCAGTGATTTGGATCCAAAGAAGTCTGAATTTCCCTTCCTCTATGACCTTCTTTCTTCTCTTTGATGCTTTCAACACCAGCAAACCATTTCAAGTTGTCATATTGTCCAACTTCCTGCCCCTATCAAAACAGGGAAAGCATGTGATGGTAGAGATGCCAATATTTCAGTGACAAGGAATCTGGAGTCAGAAATCTGGGAGTGTCCAAATTGCTAAGTGCCCATTTAGCTTGAGAGTTGGAGAGAGAAGGTAGCTGGGGAATGATAGGGAACATACAGTTTGTTCCTTTGTTCCCTCCTTTCCTTCCTTCCTTCCTTCCTTTCTTCCTTCATCCCCTCCTTTCCATCCTTCCTTCTTTTCTTTCTTTGTTTCTTTCTTTCTCTTTCTTTCCTCCTTCCTTTCTTTCCTTCTTTTCTTTCTTTCCTGCCTTCCTTCTTCCTTTCTCTATCTCTTTCTTTTTTCTTACTTCCTTTCTTTCTTCCTTCCTTCCTTTCTTTCTTTCTCCTTACCTTACCTTCTGTCTTAGAATCAATAGTGAGTATTGGTTCCAAGGCAGAGAAGCAGTAAGGGCTAGTCCATGGGGATTGAGTGACTTGCCCAGGGTCACACAGCTAGGAAGTGTCTGAGGGCAGATTTGAACCCAGGACCTCCCATCTCTGGGCCTGGCCCTCTGTCTACTGTACTACCTATCTGCCCCCAAAACATACAGTTTCAACCCAGGACTAGGAAAGTAGTGACAACAAGGAGAAAGTAAGAATATAGAACCCATAATTATTAGAGAATTCCATCAAGGACTGTTGACAGTGATTCTGATTAAAGATATTTTCCAGCTGGTTCTCAGTCACTTACCAATATCCCCCACATACAGCTAGAAAATGAATGATTTGGGACTTGATGGCCTCCAAGGTCCCTTCTAGTTCTAAATCTAAAACTTTGACCATATGAATTGGATACATATAGAAGGAAAAGGAGGAAAGAAAGACTGATGGGAAGTTCACCACTAATGTCTGGAGCCTGGGACAGCATCATCTGGTTCCAAATGACCCAAGCTTTGCAGCTGGGGAACTAGGGGTTAGAAATGAGCTGAAGGAAATAGGAATGACAACTTTCCCTTTCCAAAAAAGCATTAAAGTTTATAAAGGGCTGGGTGGGTACGAATAGTACCCATTTTACAGACAAGGAAACTGAAGCCTGGAGATGTGAAGTAATCTGCCCAAGGTCACACAGCTAGGGTCAGAGATATCTCTTTCCCTTTGGCCAATTTGCCTCTAGTCCCATTCCTTGGACATGGGGCTAACTCACAGGGGCAGCAGCTGTTTATGAACAGGTCTCTCTTCCTTTTGCCTTGTTTAATACCTGATAAGCCTGATGGACCCATGAAAGTCCCCAAAGAAGGCCTGGAGAACTCAGCCCACAAGAAGTTCAAGCAGGGCCTCAGGGCTACTGCTCAGCTCACTGCCCAACTATCAATGGTCCATGGTGTTCCCATTTCTCTAAAGTCTCTTGCCAACACGTGTTTGGAGACTATGAAGGACCCGAGTTCCACATCAAGGCCTTGGCATGGAATAGGCTCCTGGCACAATCTTTCTGTTTTGAAGACTCAGGGCAGAAAATATGATCTCCAGTCCCTGCTGTGAGAGAGAAAGCTGAGTCCTCTCCTGCGTGGGCTTGAAGACCTCAGAAGCATCTCCTTCAGAAGATGTGTCAATAAGCTGTTGACCCGAACCCAGGGGCTGATGACTCCTACCCTGGAGGGCTGAAGCTTGGGATAATGATGAAGGCTCTGGCCCTGATGTCCCCCCATACCCTACACACACACACACACACACACACACACACACACACACACACTGTCTCTCTACCTCTCTCTCTCTTTCTCTCTCTGTCTCTCTCTGTCTCTGTCTCTCTCTCTCTGTTTCTCTCTGTCTCTCTCTCTGTCTCTGTCTGTCTGTCTCTCTCTCTGTGTCTCTGTCTCTCTCTGTCTCTCTCTGTCTCTCTCTGTCTCTCTGTCTCTCTCTCTCTCTCTCTCTCTCTCTCTCTCTCTCTCTCTCTCTCTCTCTCTTTGAGAGAGAGCCACATTTCTTCTGGGGCTTCTCAGAGGTTCTTCAATATAGAGTGAAAAAATACAACTGGACTTTGAATCCTGGGATTGATTATAAGAACATATGATTCAGGGCTGAAGGAGATCTTAGAGCTTCATTCACTTGACAAGAGAGATTGAGTGACTTGTCCAAGATCACACAGCACTTTTTCCAACTAGTCCCTACCATCCAAAGACAAGGTCCAAGTTTCTCTTCTGTCTCAGTTCTTTGAAATAAGTATAGGCAGTGTAGTACCATGGAAGAAAACAGGACGTGGGTTCAAATGCTATCTCTACCACTTATTGTGGTACCCATATGACTTGTGGTCAAGAACATGGTCAGTGTGGTCCTGGAGCTCAGAAGGGTATAGAGACATGGAGTATGTTTGAGGTACTTACTTGCCAGACCTTGGCCAGGTCACTTCTGTCCTACCTACCCCCTTTCAATCACTGCCATGTTACCTGTACACACTGCCCCCTTTTTCCACCACCTCAATTTCATAACCTTTAACTAGAGGGAATGTAGTACCTTGAGGAATGCTCCAGAGTTGGAGGGTCTGGGTTCAAATCCTATCAATCTTATGAACTTAGGCAAGTCTCTTCACAACCATGGCACTCAATTTCTTCCTCTGAAAAATGAAGAGGTTGGACGAGATGACCTGAGCTCCCTTCCAGTCCTAGATTGATGAGTCAATGCCCTCTGGAAAGTGGTTTCACATTACTGTACCTCTATTGCCTCAACTGTAAAGCAAAGGAGTTGGACTTAATGGCTTCCGAGTTCCTTTCTGGATCTATGTAAGCTATAGCTATTGATGAGGGGAGGACATGGAGGAAAATGGCAGATTTCTCTTGAAATTATGCCACTTAGGATGTGATCCTCTGAGTGTGAAGTCAGGTCTCTCTCCACCTTTGTTACTAGCAAGTGTGGGTCCTTGGGCAAGTCTTGGCTAGATGTTGAGCTCCTGGAAGACAGGCTGCTTTGGTTTTGTCTTTCATCCCCAGCACCCAGCACAGTGACTGTGCTAACAGGGAGAAAGCTTAGAACAGGGAATGTCAGAGCTCTGGAGGGAGCTTAGAACAAGGAATGTCCAAGCTAGAGGGAGCCTCAGAACAGGGAATGTCAGAGCTGGGAGAAACTTTACTCAAGCACCCAGATGGATCCATGATCATATCCATTGGGATGTTCCTGTTCCCTCCACTAGGACAAACCACAGTCCATCCATGCTTTTCCATCCTGTTTAGCCCTTGTCCAGATTATCCCATAAGCTCGCCAAAGTCCTCCACCCAGTAAGCTGGAGGTCTTCCTTGATTCCTCTTAACATGATGAAGAAACTGTAGAGCATTGCATCTGAGCACATGAAATATCGATTATTAGAATTAGATCTGAAAGATCATCTTGTTATTAATGTTCATTTTTATTTAAATTTTGAGTTCCAAATTCTCTCTCCCTGGATCCAGGCCCTCCCCCATCCATTGAGAATAGGATATCGATGTGATATTATATATCAATTATGCTTGGGAGGTCTTATAAAATGTATCATTTGATTTTAACTTGTTTTATAATCTAACCCCCTCATTTCACAAATAAGGAAACTGAGGACCAGAAAGAAGTCTTACCCAAGGAAATACAATAAGCCCAATTTTTGAGTGGAGCAGTGATTTCACTGCTTTAGGGGATGTCCCAAGAGGAAACTCTGTCTCCCAATTCAGAACTGCACCAGCTCTGCTGCCCAGTCTTAGAGAATTGCCTAAACCCAATGAGATGTGGCCCAGGGTCACTCAGGCAATAGTATTAGAGGCCAGACCTGACCCAGGTTCTCTGACTCCAAGGAGCCGTAAATCACTTAACTTATGTTCTATAATCCATAAAATCCAAAATGTATTTATTTAGAGCTGACAGAATTGATACTGAGAATGTGTGGCGAGAAACAAGACACATTCCTGGCAGTGAATTCCAGGCTCCCCTGAAGCTGGTCCAAAGGCCATTCTTGGCAGAAAAAATAGAACTCTGAAGGCGGCCAAGTCACAGAATCACTGCGGCCATCTATTGCACCCTGTACCTCAGGAGGAATTCTTCTCTACAACCCATCGAGCCAAGGGCCGTGCTGAAGTCCTCCAGTGAGAGGAGAAACCAGCCCATTCCTCTTTGGAGCAGCATTCATGACTAGGAAGGTTGGCCTTGGGTTAAATTTAGCCCAGATTGGCTCCTCAGCAGCTATCACTTCCTTGTTCCTAGCTGTGCCCCTTGGAGCCACGCCAAATAAATCTAATCTCTTTGGGTCATGAATGTCCTTTATCTATTTGACCCAGACCCCAATACTCCTGTACGCTATCCCTGACTGCTCCCACCAGGTCTTTCCCAGGCTCAGAAGAGGCCATCTAGCCTCTGCTGGAAGACAGTGATGGGGAGTTCACTCCCCTGAAGCGACCTGTTTTACTCTTGCCTGTTGGGTAGCACCAGGGATAAAAAGGTGTTCCTGGGGCGTCCCAGCTCTGAGGCCAAAGGTCTAAGAGAGGCATAGTACTGAGACTCCCTAACCTCCTTCAGGAGGCCTTGGAAAAAACCAATTCTAACTGGTCAAGATTCTGAAAGAGTTAGAAGCAAGAGTACTGAGATGAAAGACATCAAGTATGTGTCCCATCCCCAACAGGTTTTGACTTCAGAACTCTTCTGCTGACAAAAAAAAAAAAATCTTTTCTTCCAAAGCATTTGAAAATCCATTAGTCATATGATCATAGATGTAAAGCTGGAAGGGACCTTAGAAGTCACAAGTCGAGATCATCTTATTTTACAAATGAAGAAACTGAGACCCAGAGAGGTTTAGTGATTTACCCAAGGTCACGCAGCTAGTAGATGTCTGAGCTGGAATGGGGAACCATGTCTTCCTGATGTCAAGCCCAGCTATCCATTCACCACAACATGGCACTGAAACTATTTCAAATTAAAAGGACCTCAGAGATTATCTAGATGAACACCCTCATTTTATATCCAGAGAAAGAAGCTTGGGTCCAAGGTATTACCACAGAGCATGGTTTGGAGTTCATAGAGAATTAGGAACTAGAGATAAATAGCAAAGGCTCCCCATCCCAAGATCTAGTTGGCACTTAAGTCAGCTTGTTCTGGCATATCATCATCAGATGGACTGAGCCCTGGTCCAACTTCAGAGGGGAACAAGAAAGTGAAGAATGGGCAACAGGGGAGAAGCTGGCTAGAACTAGGCTATTGTGGGCTCGGGTTCTCCCTCCTTTGTGTCCTGGTGTTGGCATGTAGCCTGGCCACTGGGCCTCCCTGGGGGTCTTGAATGGTCTTATCTTTGACCGTTGACTCTACGGCCTTTACTAAATCTCTGCTTCATTAAGATTCCATTTTCCTCATCAGCAAATAGCTTGCCCCACTCCAACCTGGAACCCCAGTCTCTGCTCCTCCTAGCTAAGTCCTGGTACTGTTGACTTCACTACTCCCAGGCCTCCCCCAACATCTCATTCCTAAGTCAATCACGATCTTTGCAAATTCAAAGCAACGGCAATTAATAAAATTGAATAATGGGGCAATTACATAAAATTAAATCAGCAACTGAATTCTTCTAGAAATCATCCCTAACGGTTGCCAAATAATCCCTTCACATATGTATCTCAGGGAAGCTCAAGTCGCACGATGACCGACTCAATTTCTCAACAGAGAAGAGCAAGATAGAACAATCATTCACAGGAAATATGGACGTTCCTCATAGCCTCACATCCTACTCACTCACCTCCCAACTTCACACTTGTTCTCTTGCTGTCTCCCAACTCTCTCTCACTCTCTCTCTCTCTCTCTCTCTCTCTCTCTCTCTCTCTCTCTGTCTGTCTGTCTCCCAACTCTCTCTGTCTCTGACTCTCTGTCTCTCTCTGTATCTCCTTTTCTGTCTCTCTCTCTCCCTCCCTCCCTCTCTCTCTCTGTCTGTCTGTCTGTCTGTCTGTCTCCCAACTCTCTCTGTCTCTGTCTCTCTGTCTCTCTCTGTATCTCCTTTTCTGTCTCTCTCTCTCCCTCCCTCTCTCTCTCTGTCTGTCTGTCTGTCTGTCTCCCAACTCTCTCTGTCTCTGTCTCTCTGTCTCTCTCTGTATCTGTCTCTCTGTCTCTCTGTCTCTCTCTTCTCCTCTTCTCTTCTCTCCTCTCCTCTCCTCTCCTCTCCTCTCCCTCCCTATCTCTCTCTCTTTTCTCTGGATCCCTCTTTCTCTGTCTATCTGTCTCTCCTTCAATTTCTACAGCTCCCAACTTGGTCTCAAGTTGCCCTTCCTTTGACCACCAATCACAAACTCCTTATCCAGTCTCTTGGGGGAATATCTAGTGACTAGATGCTGTCCGTACCCACTCTCCTGACTCTCACCCACTCCCTCCACTGAGATTTCGCTCATCCTTTTTAAACTAGACTGGTGAAAGCTGCTGATTCAGACAAAGGCTCTGAGAAATAGAGTTGCCAAAAACACAAGTGGCTTCAGCCTCCTCTGCTCTCCTTTCTTAAACATAAAATGAGTGACCTGGATTAGATGATATCAAAGATGAGGGCTCTAATTCCTATGATTTATGACTTTTTAAACTCATTAGCATCCATGTGCCTGCTCTGTCTCCTTGTTCTTCTCAGTAGTAGGAAGACTGAACTTACTTCCTGAGTGAAGTACCAAGTGAAAAACCAAGACAAATAATAACAATGCCCATCCCTGCCCATTGCACAGACCTAAGAGCTTTCAATAAGCTTTTGCCTCCATTCTTTTATTTGGTTCCCACAATAACCCTAGAATCATAGAATATTGGCATGGGAAGGGACAGAATCACAGAGACTCAGATTGGAAAAGATTCAGGGGCCATCAAGTCCATCCAATAGGAATTCCCTACAAGTTGGCATCCAGACTGTCCCTGAATACTTTTAGTGAGCGTAAACTCACTACCTCACACATCACTGGCTTCCTTCAAGTCCGTACTCAAGCAGCACAGTCTCAACTAAACTTTGCTTGTTCTCACTGCCCCAACATCTGGAACCCTTCCTCTCCCCAAACTATTGCATACTTAATATTTTTATTTCATATTTCTTCTTTATCCACTTCTAGACTATAAATTTCTTAAGGCCAGGGGCTATATCCCCATTGCCTGGCACCTCGTGGATGTGAATCCTTTAGGCAAAAGGATAAGCAGTGAAGCTGTTTTGATTTGACTTTCTCTACCCACTAGAGAAACCTCTTCACCCTGGAAGCTCAATCCACACCTGGGCTACTTCCCACACTGGAAGTACCCTAAGCCCCTATGATTGGTCCTTTCTTCCTACATCTTCCATTTTAAGAAGGAGCCTCAGTCCAGCCCCATCTTTAATCAGTTGTCCAGGTTGAGCTCCTGACCCTCCACTGGCCTCTCTCTACTAGCCCCCCCACCTTTGGGATACATTCTCATTTTATTTTTAGGAACTGAGGCAGAGTTAAAGAACTTTTCCAAGGTCACACAACTACTAAGCGCCTGAAGGAATATTTGAACGAGGCTGAGCCACTGAGCACTAGAGGAGGAAGATGAAACTAGAAATCATGCATTCTCTGGTGCATTGTTGCATTCTGTTTCTAGGCTTAGAGCACTGGCCTCAGCCAGGAAAGATGTGAGCTAAAATCTAATTTTAAACACTCTGGGTTGAATGTCTCCATGCCTCAGTTTCCTCCTCTGTAAATGGAGATCATAATATCATCCACCTCCTGGGTTGCACAGTGTTTTGCAAGCCTTAAAGCACTACAGAAATGTCAGTTAATTATTTTTATTATTATGGTATCTTCTAGTTCTCACCGTTTCCATGCTGCTCTCCTATCGGTCTATGACCTCTGGGGGTCCGTATCCCTCGGATAAACAGGGTACCTATCTTCCACTTCTGGGAAGGCGCAGGCAGCCCTGGGACAGCTCTGCAGCCCGCGGTCTCAGGCCCGACTTCAGCTAAGACATTGCCCAGTTGTGGTCCCAGCCAAGGGCAATTCTCTGGAAAGGGACTTCCTGGACAGATAAGCCAGAGAAGTTTGTTGTCCCAAATCGCTGCTTCCTGGACGCGATGACTTCAGAGCCAGGAAAGCCATATTCTGGGGGGCCCTGAGGAAGGCTCCAGCCTAGGTCCAATCCAGCATCCAGCTCTGACCAGCCCCCCCATCAGGGATGAGCCTAGAGCACGGGTTGGGAGAAGTGGAAACTTTACCCAGTCCACACTCCATTCATGCCTTTCCCCACACAGGCACATGGACGCACAACCTCACACAAAAACATTATCACACGGGCTGTCATTTAAGATTTGTTTATTTCTCTTTTATTTATCATCATTATTTATTATCTTTTTATTGTATTTCTTTATATTTTTAGTATTTGTTATCTTTTTAAACCCATACCGTCTGTCTTAGACTTGATATTAAATATTGGTTCTAAGGCAGAAGAGTGTCGAGGGTTAGGCAGTGAGGGGTAAGTGACTTGCTCAAGGTCACACCACTAGGAAATGTCTAAGGCTCACCACACACTTACTTGGAGCTAGGCATTGCACTAAACACTGGGAATACAAAGTAGGCAAAAATATGGGCCTGCCCTCAAGGAGTTTCCCTTCTAAAGCCCTCCTCCATCTTTTCATCTCCTACACACTCATCATTCCACCAGATCCCCAGTCATCTCTGGAAGCCAGCTGGGGACCATCTAGTCATTCCACACATAAGGCCGTGCCATTTGCCTGAGTTCTCCCCAATTATACTGTGAGGTCCTTGAGGGCAGAGACTGTCTTTCCCATTTCTTCATAAAATTCCCCAACAATTAGCTCAGTGAGTTTGGCATATAATAGGCACTTAATAAATGTTTACTGACTGGACAGATAATCAGTTTTGAACTGGGATTCGAACCCAGGATCAGTGGTTCTACATATGAATCTTTGGCCACCTCATTTCAACTGCCTTTCACAGTCATTTTCTCTTGATCCTCACAACTATCAAATTAATTGTTGTTGGTCCTTTGCTTTTGAAGAGCACCAATGACATAACGTAGTGAATTGGATCTAAGTGAAGTAGAGTTGCACAGTCATCAGCCTCACTCTCCCAGAAGCATCCAAGTCCAATGGGAAGGCAAGATTCAGGACAACTGGTGATGGCACAGGATGCATCTTTGATGTCTGACTTATCTCCACAGCAGCTGTTTCTACCATCTTCCTGGATGTTGAAATAAATTGTTTTCATCTATTCATGCTTCTGAAAGAAGTCTTTCTGTACTTGGGGTAGACATTCCTCTAATTCACAGATGGGTTTGAGACCTGGTTTCCCCCAACTTGTTTTAGCCCACCTGCCATAATGGTTTCCCAAGGTGTTGAGGGAGGACCAGCCCCTCTGGTTGGAGGGTTCAATAGCCTTTTTCTGGGCTCCTTATTCACTTTAAGCATCCACCTTCACCCCCCTCTCCCCTGTGACTCCAAGAACCTCTAGTAATCACAGTAATTAAATTAGGACAGCATGTGCTGTCCACCTGTCCCCAAAGTTCAACATGCCCTCTTTCCCTGGAGACAAAATGGCGCCTTGGGTTGTAGAGTTGAGTGAACCAAGGATCAAAGATATAAAACTTGGCCATTATTGTACAAGTAGTAAGTAAAGAACTGGGTCAGAACTAGAACCCAGGCTTTCTGAAGCCAATTCCCACATTCTTTCCACTCTCCCATACCTGGTGTCTTCTGCCTATGACATAGACCTGAGGATGGAGGTCAGACAGAACCTCAAGAAGACCCACAAACTCACATCCCTCCATTTGCTCAGCCTAGCATCCTCAAGGAAATGACTTCTCTCTGTTTAGACAATCCCTTCACTGCATAACTGTCGACACCCATCCACCGTCCATCATCACCCACTTACAGGCTTAAGCCGTTAAACAGTTAACTTCCCCAGAAGCAGTCTGTGCCTGGAAATTCCTTCCCCAGTGAGGAAACTTTAGAGGCTGTTTGGGCATTTGAGTGATGGCAGGGGTGGTGCTGGCTGGTTTCTGTTTCTAATTAAGGCTGATTTGCTTAATGAGGTCACATTCCCCTGTACTGGGTGGGTCAAAAGAGAGAGGGGGCCAGGCAACAGGTGACCTTCTGGGAAGGTGCCCCCACTCAACGCCCCCCAGAGAGCTAACTCAGTATTGCCACTCTCATTCATCACCTGAGCCACTTGGAGAGAGGTAGAGGCACACCATTAAAGGTGGCCCCAGACTCAGGTCCAGGGTTCTTTGTTTCTTATTCCCTGGGGAAGGGGATACTGAAAAACAGAACATCTAATGTTAGACCTAATGTAGGGCCCCTAGAACACAGAATGTGAGAACAGAGAATATAGAACATTAAAGATAAAGAATATAGAATGGGGAAACCTTGTGGAACATGCAATTTTAGGAACTAAGGGGACCTTAGCACATCGAACAAGGAATATGAGAGATGAAAAAATTCTAGAAACCATCTAGTTCCACTCCCTATTTTTAACTTTAGGGAAATGGATAGGGGCAGCTAGGTGGTCCAGTAGGTTCAAATCTAGCCTCAGACACTTCCTAGATTTGTGACCCTGGGCAAGTCACAACCTCCATTGACCATCCCTTACCATTCTTCTGCCCTAGAACCAACACCTAATATAGATTCCAAGACAGAAGTTGAGTTTAAAAAAAAAAAAAAGGAAAATTGATACCTAGAGAACTTAAGTCATTTGCCCAAAGTCAGTGTCCCAGCCAGGACCAGATAACGGAGGGATCCAGACTCGTAACTTAGGGATCATTAGGAAAACCCATCCAGAGTTTATAGGATCCCCTGGGAATGTTCAGTATCACAGTGAAGTGATTCTTTAGGGGAACACGAGTAGTTATTCCAACAAAAACCCCAGGCTTTGAGGCTGATAACCTTGTGGGATTTCAATCAAAGTAAGCGAGGAACAAAGAGAAAGCTTGTTTTCCTGGTGAGGGCTTTGCTGACCTGCTGAGTTTTGCCAGATGGCTTTGGAATGCCAAGCTAGGAGCGGAGGGAGGATATGCCAGAGCTGTTTGCAAAGGGCTGGGTCCTGGTGAGGGTGAGGCCTGTCTCCATTTAGCCCCAATGCCGTTCTGCGGAGATCATTCTGGGTGTATGGCCAGAGGAAAGGAAATCTCACTCTAAGATGCAGAATTTAAGATTCTGCTCCACAATGAACAAATTCCTTCAGTCCTTGAAGGACTTCCAATAGCTTTCACTAAGTGACTAGTGTGCGCCACTGATTTCATCAGTAAACACAGAATCACAGTATTGAAATCACAAAATCTGAGTCAAAAAACATATTCTATCCTCCTTCAAGCAAAGCTGACATGAAATATGGAGAGATATCAAATATAATGAATGGCAGGGAGTTGAGAGAGACCTTGATAGCCTCGGCTATTGGGCTGAATCTAATAAGATGAAAATCAATAAGATCAATGAATATTTATTAAATATTTACACTGATCCAAGGACTATGCTAAATGCAAAGGACACAAAGAAAAGAATTTTAAAATGGCGCCTGAACTCAAGGAACTTTCATTTGAACTGGTGAAACATCATTTAATAAGTAGCTACAAAGAGGATCCATAAAGAAGAGATGAAAGATGATCTCAGAAAGGAAATCAGTCGTATGGGGAAGGTGAGGGAGGAGAATAGGAAAGGTCTCCTCCTGCAGAAGGATCTTGAGATGAGTCAATGGAAACCAGGAAAGTCAGGAGGTGGCAACACGGAAAGAAAGCATTCCAAATATGAGGGGAAAGAAAGAGAGACAGACAGACAACAGACAGAGACACAAAGAGGAGAGAGAAGAGCCTCCTTCTAGTCTCTTCTACCTCAATCACTTTGTACAATAAGGAAACTGAAGTTCAGAAAGGTTAAGCATGCCTAAAGTCAGACAGCTACCAAGTATCAATGCAGGATTTGAACTCCAAACTCAGTCCTATTTCCTCTATATCATGCTGCCTTCAGAATCCAAAGTCCAGAGTTCCTTTCACTAGATAAGTCTTCCTTAAAGAGTGAAATATGAGAATGCTAAAGTTCTAACAAACCCTCATGTAAAATGCTACCCCCATTAAGTATATAAAATACATTCCACATTCCACACAGCTGCAGTCTTTATTCCTTTCTTAAAAAAAAAAAAACATTTTGAAAGAAACCTTCTACCAGTCTGCTTCAAAGCTTAGGAGTTGTTGTTTTTTTTCTTATCCTTACCAAGAATGCATATTTCAAACATAAAATTATTGGAATTAGCTAATAGGAAGAATGAAATCAATGTATCAATAGTTTTATTGGTATTATTACTGCTGCTATTGCTAGGATCTCCTCCATAGTAAGTTTATTCTACTTGAACACCACCAGTGATGGACACCTCACTAGTTTAAGAGAATAGCTCTGCTGTGATTCGTGATTCAAATATGGTCATGGGAAAATATAATTTATTCAAAAGGAACAAGATAGAAAGGCAGATGGAATGGTAATACATGCATACATATTTCTAGATATGTTCATGAGAAAGAATCCACAAACAAAATTAGAGAATGCTAGAGAAGAGTATTTGAGTGAGTGTTGATTAATTGAAAAAGAATCAGATAAATTATTTGGGAGGCAATGCATTTTATACTACCTCGACAGAAGGAAGAAGTAAAAGAAAAGCTTAGGACACCAATTATACCTGGCACTTAAGCATTATGTCACTAGGAACTGGTTATCAAAATGAAAAAAGGGGAACAGCCTTAAGGGAAAGTAGCTACTCCATCTTAAGAGTATATGACAAATGGGGAGGGGGGTATAGAATATCATCTAATTTATATCCTAGATTAAAAAGGGAAATTTCAAAGGATTCAGAAAAAGGATAGGTAGAAACTCATGGCCAACTTCAGAAAAAGTTACTGATAGAGAAATGAGATTTTTTTCAAGAGAAAAATGAAATCATGAATATGACATTTCTCGTGCCTACAAAAAGGAGAATCCATCTAGAGAAACTGAAATGATCCAACATAGGATTTGTTGATCAACCTAGATTTTTTGTTTCTTTTTGAATTTTTTTTGCAATCAACAAAAATCTGTTTTCTCTCCCTCTCACTTCTCCTTCCACATTTATGAAGAAAAAAGAAAGGGAAACAAAACATTTATGACAAATATTCATGATCAAGCAAAACTGCTTCTTTCTACATGGTCTATGTCTAAAACAATAGGTGTCCCAATCTGCTCTCTGGGTCAGGAGGTGGGTAGCATGTTCCCTCATGGGATTTTTGGATTCATTGTTGGTCATTTTATTGATGAGTTCTTAAGTCTTTCAAAGACCAGTCTAGGTTTTTAAAGAGCACATGAAGAAGATGGGAGCCAAAGAAGCTAACAATATAAACAAAGAAGAATGACCCAATGAAGTAAGAATAGATTCAGTGGGACTAGAACTCAGAATGAGATGAAAATAACAATAAATGTTGAAGACTACCAAAAGGGAGCTTTTAAAAGTCATATTGAGGGAAGGCAGGTAGATGGCTCAATGAATTCAGAATCAGGACTACTAGATACAGAAGGTCCTGAGTTCAAATTTTACTTCAAACACTTTCTAGCTGTGTGACCCTGGATAAGACACTTAAACACCATTGCCTAGCCTTCCCACTTTTTAGCATTAGAATCTAAGACTGAAGGAAAGGGTTGTTTGGGTTTTTTAAGTCATATTGAGAACAAGAACAAGGATTGGAAAAAATACCATCATAATGAATGACATAAGGAAGGCAGAATTACTCAATACTGAGCTCTAGTTTTTCTCTGATAAGATTTTTTATACTAGAAGGTATAGAACAAAATTGAAGACTAAAAAATAAAAACTCAAAATAAATAAAAAGATCATAATAGAGTACCCAGCTGTCCCTAATCTATTCAAATCACCCTACCTCAGTGACCTGCACCTAAGATATTGAAATAGCACAAATTATTGTTAAGGCACTACTAGTGGAATTTGACAAGAACTATGAACAAAATAATGTGGAGTTATTCCTCCCCTTGCCTTACTCTGTACCTTTTCCCTGGCTATGTCCCCAGGGCCTGGAATGCTTTCCCTCAATCACCCCCACTTCGTGGATTCTGTGGCTTTCTTCAAGATCCAGTTCCCAAATCCCACCTTCTGCATAAGACATCTCTCAGTTCCTCAGTCCCCCATCTCCCAATACTAGTTCCTTTCCATCTAATATTACTTCCCTTTAGGGTGTACAGGGAAAGCCAATATCTCTGTGTGAGGCCTTGCTGAGCCCTTTGCAAAGCTGCTCATCTGCCACTGGGGTCTGCCTGTCACTCAATCCTCACCTATAGTTGCAAGAATCCATGACCCAGGAAAGCATCTCTGCAAACAGGCTAAATCCGGGTTAACTGACAGGCTTCCAACCCATCAGTGATTCGGGAGGAGGGTATCTGCCTCAAGCAGATGAAAACTTCTCTGCTGGAATGAGCAGATGAGAACAATTTGTTCCACTGGGCATGATGGTGGCTGAAGCAGGTGCTGTGGAGCACCTAGAGAGCTTGGGTAGACACTGAAGATGCTAGAGACACCCACTGCATTCCAGTTATCACTAATCTTAATGACTTTCGTCTTGACATTGAACTGCAATGACTGGAAAAGAGAGAGAGGCTGACAGCTTTGTGCAATTCTGCTTCACTTGAATCCAATTCATGTGCAAGTCAAGATATCACCCCATGAAGTCATTGGTCCTCTGCAAAACAAATGGGCAACATCTCCCATTTACCCTTTGCCTATGCCCCAATGTACTTGTTTTCTCCTTATTTGCACCATTTTACTGTCAACTCCTTGAGTTGCATAGTGCCTGGCACATGGTGGGAGCTTAATAAACATTCCTATTAACTAGTTTAATAAGGAGATCACAGGATCTTGCTTATACATTTTTAAAACATAATGTGTATTGATTTTTTTATTGGATGGTTAGATGGTTTAGGAGGAGGTATCAAACCCCAATATTTACCATAGGAAATATGTTGGTAACCCAAGAGAAGATGATCATCAAGAAGATGAAGGCACTAAAGACCAGGCCAAATAAGGGTAAAGAAAGTAAAGAAAACAATGTACAGTCTAAAGAAAAGAAGCTTTAAACGAGACATCACTGTTGCCTTAAACATTTGCAAAGTTTTTATAGTGTAGAGACAATAGATTTGTTTTAGACACTCCAGCCTCCTTAGAATAGCAGAATCCTCTTGTTTCTTTAGCAGTTCCAAAGTACGAAGCTCCAAGTAGGCATGCTCTATCTGGTCCCATAAACCATTCAAGTCTTTCCTTAGTCCCATCCCCCGAGACTGGTAGCCCCCAAGCAAAATTTTCATCTTCTTTTCCATTTTTGCAGCTCTCTTAGCTTCTGTGGTCATGTGACCCCTGTTTATTTCAAGCCTCTTTTCAAGTGATTCAATCCTGTCCTTCTTGCTAGCCAAGTCAGCTCGTGTGTATCAGCACTGCCCAAGTAGATATAAAATTTGACTGTAACATTCATCCCACACCTGGTTATAAACTTCATTTAACAGCTCACCATGGCACATTCCTTGCTTTATGACTTCTATCTCCCGTGTCAAAAGGTCTTGAGCCTTGTCCAGTTCATCTTTGGAAAATTTTTCATAGGGGTTGAGTTCTAGGTACGTTATGTGCTGGGTACTATTACTTCCAAATCCTCGAGGTTTCCCCTTTTTATTTCCAGCATGTTCTCCATAAGGATGATGGAGAAGATCATAATGAAGCATTATGATCTTCTCCTTTTTAATGAGTTCTTCACTTTTCTCTAGGTCTGCTAGTGGTGGTCCTCCATGTAAGGGTCTTAGGATTGCTTCATTTACTTCTGCAGGTCTTGGCAGACCCTTCTGAACAGCTGTGTGCATCTGTTTTATTTCTTTTGCATGTTCTGCATCTTGGATAGCCTGCCTTCGAGCATCTGCATCAGCAGCATCTTCTGCAAAGGTTTCCTCAATCTCAAGGTCTTCTAGTTCCTTAACGTTTTCTGGTAAAACAATCTCAAAGTCATTCTTGGGAGTTGGAAGGCCCAAGAACCCTAAACGGAGACGCTCCTGAGATTCTCTCTCCATCTGCTTCCCATAAGAGGGATCATTGTAATCTGCCAAGCTCTCTTCAGGATTTATGTTTAGTTTGTCCTGTAGAGGTGTTCTCTGTGGAGTAGTGCCAACAAGGGGCTTAGGAGCCATCCCCACTTGAAGAGTGGAACCTTCAGCTCCATGAGGAGTCCTGAATGGGGTGAACAGGACTGTGTTTGGTGTCTGGATGATCTGTTGTTGTGGAGTCACACCAGAGAAGTCACTCTCATGCAATGATGTATTAAGACCCCCTTCAATGGGGTGTCAACGTTGGTAAGAGCCAGTAAGTTCTGTGCTTCCTTCAAGATTCCATCTTGGGCTTCTGGAACTTTGGGTGTCCTCAGGGCGATGCTCTAGTGTTGGTGATGCCGTACTCAGACAAAAGGGTGCTGGAAACAGAATTCTCTCTGCCTGATTCCTCTGCTGTATGGCGGGCAATTTCACTTGCTGGAACAACTTTCACCACTCCCTGAAATCTGAGATGCAGGAAATACTAACTTGCTTCTTTTTGGTAAATCCGGATATCCTGGGGGTTGAAGAATAGCTGGTGGTGAATCCGCCTCCCTTTTACTTTCCTAATGCTGTTTGTCTTTCTTCCTAGCTCTGCTTTCCTTTTCGGATCTTAACTCCCCCTCCAGTTCTTCTAGTCTTAGCTGGCTAAAGTCAGCATCCAGTGTGGGATAACTTGCTTCCAAAGTGTCGTAAAAACCCGGCGCGGACTTTTTTTCCAATGGAATTTCTGCATTATAGGCTATTCCTCGCTCCCTTTGGCTCTTCTGAAGGTCTATGCCAGCTGCTCGAAGTTCTCTCCTCTTCCGGAGGGCAGCAAGACGCCTGGCTTCTTCCAGCTGTTTCTCTCCTGCTTTGCTCTTGGCCTTCTTTCCCTGTGTGTTTGCCAGCCCGGCTCTTGCTTCGGAGAGCATTTCAAGTTCCTCCTCTTCCATCTCAACGGGATCAGGCCTGGTTGGTTTGCTTTCGGGATTTGGGTCAATCTCTGCGGGTTTCAGTTTCCGTGGATCATCCGCTGTCTCTTCTTCACTGTCTCTTTGGGCAGCTTTAGCCAGGAGAAGTTGCAAGCGCTGTGCAGCCTTCCTGCCAATGACCGGGGCCAGGGTTCTCCACTGGGTCGGCATCAAGCTGGCCCGGTGCAGAAGCTTCTCTTCTTCCGCCGCTTTGAGAACGTCCCCCTCCGTGTTCCTCCACAGCCCTCCTTTGCTCCTGATCTGAGGCATCCCGGCAGAGGGTGAGTGAGCGATTGGACAATCAGCCGAGGCCAACCGGCGAACGCCGACTGACTGAGGGTCCCAGCCCAAAGCGCCAAACCCCAAGCCGGCCCTTCTTCCCAGCACGAAGCTCGGCTTCAGAGTGCTCTGCGGAGGTGGCGAGTGAGAGTAGAGACGGCCACGTCTGGGACTCCCCATTCTTACAATCGGGGGAGGGGACGACAAGGGGGAGGGGCTTGTCCAGGATAAAGGATCCGAGGAAAGTGTGAATTCGATCAGTGGAGGGAGTTCACGCCTTGGGGTGGAGATCTAGACCCGGGACAGGATAAAGGATCCGAGGAAAGTGTGAATTCGATCAGTGGAGGGAGTTCACACCTTGGGGTGGAGATCTAGACCTGGGACACCACGCTGAAGAAAAGAAGGAAAACGCCGTGCGTGTGTGTGCGCCTGTGCGCGCGCGCGCCTCCTCACACTCCTCCAGGCTGCTTCTTAGGGTCGGAGGAAGAAGGCAGTTCTCATAGCATCCAGCCGTCACACACATCCTTCCTCAGGCCTATTTATTCTCAGAATCATTGTTATTCTGGGGCTGACACGTAGTTTGATGGAAACAAGGAACCCCACAGCCCCTGTGCCTGGGGGTATCCTTAGCTCCGCCTTCTGTAGACCAGCAGAACTTCCCAGTAATTAGAGATACCACCTCATGTGGGAGGGGATATGGCAAAGTTGGGACATTAATGCACTGTTGGTGGAGGTGTGAACTGATCCAACCATTCTGGAGGGCAATTTGGAACTATGCCCAAAGGGTGCTAAAAGACTGTCTGCCCTTTGATCCAGCCACAGCACTGCTGGGTTTGTACCCCAAAGAGATAATAACTAAAAATATCTGTACAAAAATATTCATAGCTGTGCTCTTCGTGGTAGCAAAAAATTGGAAAATGAGGGGATGCCCTTCACTTGGGGAATGGCTGAACAAATTGTGGTATCTGTTGGGGATGGAATACTATTGTGCTAAAAGGAATGATGAGCTGGAGAAATTCCATGGAGACTGGAACAACCTCCAGGAAGTGATGTAGAGTGAAAGGAGCAGAACCAGGAGAACATTGTACACAGAGACTGATACACTATGGCACAATTGAATATAATTGACTTCTCCATTAGTGGTAATTCAATGATCCAGGACAATTCTTAGGAACTTATGAGAAAGAAGCTATAGACATTCAGAGGAAAAACTGTGGGAGTAGAAACACAGAAGCAAAACAACTGCTTGATCACATGGGTCAATGGGGATATGACTGGGGATGTAAACTCTAAGCAATCACCCTAGTGCAAATATTAATAATATGGAAATAGTTCTTGATCAATGACACATATTAAATCCAGTGAAATTGATCTTGGCTTTGGGAGTGGGTGGGAGGAGGGGAGAGAGGACATGATTCATGTAACTACGGAAAATATTATAAATTAATTAAATAAACTAAAAAAGCTTCTCATTAATTAGATGGTTAGTCTTTCCTGATACCTGGTATCTCAGGCTGATCAAAGCAAATATCTATCATGGAGCTCTGTTGGAGGCTAAAGAAGGAATAGCCAAACACACACACACACACACACACACACACACACACACACACACACACACACACACACACACACACACATTATCTCTAAGCTAGCTAAGGCTCAGAAACTAGATATGAAAACACTACCAAGCTTGATAGACAATAGAAGGGTGCAGAGGACAAGTCTCCAGCCTTTCATTCCAAGGCTGGATAGTTTCTCACTGTGACAACCTTGTATTTAATTCCAAAATACTGTTTGAAGAGAAGAGGGTCATCGCATCCATCCCTGGCACTTCTGGGGAGATGTGCCCTGTTTGAACTACTCTGCCTCTTGGGGATGTAGGGGAGGGGAAGAGCATTTCTCCAGAGGTGGTCATCCCAGGATAGGATTCTTAACAAGGAAGGACATCATAATTCATTCCTTGTTCCTAGAGTGCTCCCTGTGGAGGGGGGTGCTCTTGGAAGCCTTTTGGTCCCTGTTAGAAAGGAAGGATGTGCCTTCCACAACACACCCAGAGTAGGGGACTTTGGGCAGTTTGGTACTATTTTCCACCCAATACTCTTCCACAGCTATTTCATCTTGGGTAGCTCATAGTGTCATAGCATTATAACTGAAGACAGTACAGTTTTCAAGAAGGCAAATGAGATCACTCAGACCTGCTTGACTGCTCAGGATTCCCTAGCCTGGGGGATTTCCAGCATATTACAAAGATGATGACAGGGACCTGGTTACTCTTTCAAGGGGTGAGGATCTAGATATGGCAATGCCCTCCATTAAATCTGACATACTCTGCATTTACATTATTTTTCATGTAGCCTTGGTGACTCTCAGAAAGAAATTTGGTTCTCAAAAGGTCTCCCAGATATGTTTGATTAGGACTAACCAGTCTTCCCAACCTCATCTTCCTGTGAACCATTTAACTTGTTTCTTAAATGCTTCACTTTTGGGGTACCTATAATGAAATCTGTCTGCTCAGAGATGCCTTTTAGAAGAATGAGGAGGCCAAGAGAGGGCAAGGATGTCATATGGTTTAACAGTGATGTCCCCAGTCCTCAGTTCTTGTATTGAAATCAAGATAGAAGCAGTGGAAGATGGAGTTTTTGAGTTAAACTCTGATCAATTGTCACATGTCTTGTTAGCATACCTTGTTTACTTATGCCTCAGCATAAGAATAGACTGTAAAGTAGATAAAGGAGAATGTTGGGGAAATGGGATCACTTCATAAAGATGTGATATGATCATTTTGAAACAGCCACAGGACGTGGAGCAGCCCTTCTCCCTTCTCTGTCCTTTTAGTGTAGAGGAATAAAAATATTTTTAGCCCACCATTTGCATCTCCAAAATGACCAAACAGTTCATGGAAGCCTCCCCCATCTTCTTCTTTGGTGTAACAGTTAAAATTTTAGGGAAACTGAGGCAGGTAGAAATTAGTTTCTCTCTGCAAGGAGTATTATATTTTTATGAGGTTTATTAAAGATTAAGGATTAAAGAAAATAATTGACTTGTCTATTTTACATTAATGATAGAATTACTGTCCTCATACAAAACAGTTGTAGTCAGATCTGTGTACATATGTAAATGCCTTCTGTTAAAGAGCCAATGGCTCCTTGAGAAATTACTCATTATGTAGATACAGCTATTGGTTCATTTTGTGGCCAATGAATTCCTGGGATCCTGTTTCAGAGTGTCATGAAAATGCTGTATTTTAACAAGCCTCCTCAACTGAAGGCCTTTTTACATTTGTTGATGGTATGGTGATGTTTTCCCCTTATGCCTTAATCATGCTTTAGCTTGCCAGTTTCCTTAGTAGCACATCAGTTCCCTGAGTAAGCATGTTCTGATTGATTGGAGATTATTATTATAACTCTGTTTGCTAGTGAGAACTTTTTGAGCAGCTTTACTTAGTTGAAGTAGGAGAAAGGTTTGCTCAGACTTTGACCTGGAGCTCAGTTTTCAAATGCCTCTTTCAAATCAAGACAGATTGTTCAGGAGCCCACAGTGATGTTCTTGCAGTGAATTTCTCCAGTTCATGTCTTTGAGCCCTTGAAGACTTTGAATAGGAAGATCTTCTGATGTCCTCCCTTGTTTGGGTCACTGTTTACCAGCTCTGTCAGCTCCTAATGGTCCTCTGCTCCATTCTTCTTTAGACCTTTCCTTCAATTTATTTCCTCTTGAGGAGCCTCCTTTATGTCCTTCAAGGTATCTCTTTCCTTCATGAGGGTTCCTTTTCTTCAGACTTGAATCCTGTTTCTGAGTCAAATCCAATGATTGTGTCTCTACCACAGGCTGTATTTTAAGCTGTTGGACAGTTCCTTCAAGTGATGGAGGAATTCTTCGTACACTTCTTAACTCTAGCCTCAGACTAAGAAGTACTTTTCTGTTTCTTAATTTTCAGCTCCTTTATAAAATAATTCATTACTGTGTTTCCTCTACAAGACTGTGAATACTTGAATACTGGCGACCTGAACTTCCTGAGACTTTCCTTCAACTGGGCTATTTCTGCTTACAGAGGCTTCTCTGTGTGCTTTTGGGGGCTGTTCTTGCACACAGTCCATGATAGCACCTTCCTCCACCATACCAAGGGTGCAGGGATAACTCAAGGGCATATTTCTAAAAACTGTATCATTATGTCAACTCTTGCCTTTAGTGTTCATGAGAGGAGCACAAGTTCTTCCCATGTTTACATTCACCCTTCCCTACATCTAGTTTCAAGTTAGAAGGGGAAAATATTAGTAAATGTGACATAATGATCACTTTCCACTCATAATCATCGCTCCCCAGACTTCTTGAGTGGACATTTGGCATAACCTCATAGACAAAAGTCTTAAGCTTTCTCCTTCCTAGGAAGCAAGTCCTGAACAAATAACTGTTTTTTTTTAAACCCTTACCTTCCATCTTGGAGTCAATACTGTGTATTGGCTCCTAGGAAGAAGAGTGGTAAGGGCTAGGCAATGGGGGTCAAGTGACTTGCCCAGGGTCACACAGCTGGGAAGTGTCTGAGGGCAGATTTGAACCTAGGACCTCCCATCTCTGGGCCTGGCTTTCAATTCATTGAACTACCCAGCTGCCCCCTAAATAACTGATTTTTAATACTCATCATCCTGTATATATATATATATATATATATATATATATATATATATATATATATATATATTTCATAAGCCTATGGCTTATATGGCTCCTATTCTATGACAACAGAGCCTTCTCCATCCCCTCACTAACTGACCCTTCACTTCAGGGTACTGAGTCCACCTAAATCATGGCAGATCATTCCTTCATTCTTGTGGAGGAATAAATGCCTTTTTCTGCTGATGGCAGGGACTAATCTGTCTAGTTCAGATGAGTTAAGGTGAAAGGACCTTTGGTTGGGCAAATTTTGTTGGTGTATCTAGTGTAAATCTGCTGCATCTTGCACCAATCTGGCTTACTCTGACAAATATCAAATTCAGCACCTCACTGATGGAGAGAGATTGCAATCACAAATGAAAATAGCAGCCTTTGAAATACTTAGGGGTTTTTTTCCACTTGGGCAAATAGGTAGTGCAGTAGATAGAGCACCAGGCCTGGAATGAAGAAGGCTGTGTTCAAATCTGGCCTCGACACTTACCCTTCTATATGTATGCTTTATTACCTCTTTTACCCACATCTACTGAGAATAATGCAGTTGTATTTACCAGCCTTCACGCCCTCCTTCCCATCATTTTTAAGCTTTATATATACCATTTTACCAGGTGAGATATAAACAGTTTGACCCTATTAAATCCTCTATCATTGATTTTTCACATTTATCTTATGTTTCTTCTCATTCATTTTTTTAAACCCTCACCTTCTGTCTTGCAATCCCTTTTTCTGGAACCAGACACAAACATTAATCACAGTCCCATAACATTTTATCAATAAATGTCAGGTTCCCACAGTTTAAAGCTTTTTGGTATGCATTGATATTATAGCAAGTATATATACATACATATATTTTTAAACTTATATTATTGTAGAAAAATAATATTGATTGTATGTACCTTTAGTACAAGAAATGAGAAAAATAAAGGGGGGATCAAATATTCTAATCAAAATAAAAGAAAAGCATTAATAAAAATAAGGATAAAAGAGAAAAATCAGTAATTCAATGTGTTCTCGAAAAATAGCATCCACTTGTCAATGGATTATTATCTCCAATGCATATGATAGGATACAGTCAATCAGTCCCAACAGAAGATGCTTTCTTCACATGTGAGCAATGAATCCAAGAGTTCTTCTCGCCAACCTTTATAGATGTTGGAGTAGTTAACAATATTTGGAATGGTCCTTCCCAGGAAGGTTGAGTTGCTCCAGTACCCTGGAAATTCTTAATATACACCTTGTCTCCTGGGTTCAGGTCATGAAGTGAAAAGTCTAGTGGTCTGGCTTGTACTGCAGCTCCGGATTCATGAAGTTCATGTAGTTTGTGCTGTAATTCCTGTATATAGGAAGCAATAGTAGTGTCTCCCCCTAATAGTGGTGTATATGCCGGGGAGAAAGGCTTAGCCTGTATAGGAGGATGTCCAAAAAGCATCTCAAATGGTGAGATGTGTAGGTCTCCTCTAAGCCTGCTTCTAAGATAAAATAGGGCCAGAAGGAGGATTTCAGGACATTTTAAATGTGTCTCTTTGTAACATGGTTGTTCACAGATCCTGTACGAATCTATAGAGGTGCTTGCCATTGGCCCCCTTTTTGGCTTTTTAACGGGCAGGAAGGGCGTGTTGTATTCAGATTTGCAAGGGATTATTATTCCCTGATCAATTAATGAGTTAATAACTGGTGTAATACCCTCAATTGCCTCTTTTGAGAGGGGATACTGAGGGATGGAAGGAGGTGGGCTAGATTTAGTTTTTATCTTCACAGGAGCAGCCGACTTAAGCAAGCCTACGTTGGAAGAAGATGTGGCCCAAAGAGACTCTAGTATATCTGCAGGTATTACAAAAGTGGGAGGCTCTTTTGCCTCCTGGCTCTCTGAGAGAAGTACAGGGAGTAATTTTAAAGATTCCTCAGGTACTTCCAATGATAAGGAGCCATCTGGGGCATACAATTATTGTGGCTTATAGTTTGCACAGTAAATCCCTCCCCAGCAAGTTTGTGGGGGATTCAGGCATTAAAAGAAAAGAATGTTCAACAGTTAGGGGTCCCATGCATACCATGCGAGGAGAAAGTTTTGGGACTTTTAAAGGTTTTCCTGATACACCTACTACATTTAGAGAGCCAATAGAGTCACATTTTGCATCTGGTTTGCTTACCAAAACTGACCTAGATGCCCCAGTGTCGAAAAGACAATCATAGTATGAATTTCCCACCTTTAAAGTGACATGAGGTCCCTTACTATGTGGGGGGGGGGGCATGTATAGGGATTACTGGCATTAAAACATCAGGGTCTGGAAAATCAAAGGTTTCACTCTTTGATTCCAAGGCCCTTACCCCCCCCCCTTCACACCTTCATAAAGGTGCTTGGCAGTTTTCTGGGATCCCCCACGCTGATGGGGATTCTCACCCAGAGTATAGCATGGACAAGCTCCATTTTTTATATATTGTTGTTGGGCATTGTCATTTTCCTCATTTGGAATACTGTTGTTATTTTCCCAATTTCTATTTCTATCATTTTTATTTCTAAAATTTTTATTTCTATAGTCATCATAGCTATTTCTATCAGTTCTAAAATTGTGATTTCTATGATCATTATCATAGTCATTTCTATAGTTATTATTTCTAAAGCTATTATTATTCCTTTTTTCCCATAGTCAGCTCCTACAGACCATTGTTGCATGGCCTCTCTTCCCACAGAAAAGGCATGTTAATGATTTATCTGTGGATTCCTGCAAAGGGGCTATGGTCTCTCCTTATTTTTCAATTGTCCCTTTAACATTTCAATTTCTTCCTTTAAGTCTTCCACTGATGTGTTGTGTTCCTCAGGTCTTTTTACATGACCCTTATAAACATAGGCTGCTATTCTCCTCAGTTCTTCGAGGTCCATAGAGTCCCAATTAGGACAGCTAGTTTTAAAGTAGTCTTTTACCACTGAACAACAATTCTCAATGAATTGCCTACATATTTGCCTAATGTCTCTTTCTCTGGACAAATCAAGGTCCATATATGTATTTCCTATGTCAATAAGTCTGTCCATAAACTGGGAGGGGGGGTCTCATCAATTTCTTGTCGGGTTCTTTCACATTTTGACCATTTTTCAGGTCTATCAGAGCAAGCTCTCATGGCTGTCAATAATGCTTCTCTGGCCTGGTTTAGTTTTGTGTGATCTAGTTCAACATTGGGGTTCCAGTATGGATCTTCAGTTGGCCAATGATTTGCTCCTCTACCTGGAGATGACATTATTTCTCACTCTTTGTCAGAAATTTTTCTAATAAATTTTCAACATCCATCCAAGTGGGGTCAAAAGTTCTGAATATGTTCTCCAATCTTTTTATAATTAATATTGGTTCTTCCTCAAATGATGGAAGATCTTTGAATGTATTTAAATCTTCAGGGTTAAAAGGTGTATGGTGTCTTATAGATACCAAGTTCCCATTTTTATTAAAAGTGGGTACTTCCCTTAAAGGAAATAAACTATCTAAATTATTTGGTACTCCTGTCTCTAGGCTTCTTGCTCCATTCTCAATGGGGTAGGTGTGAGAAAGGGAAGGGTTGGGCACACAGAGGGGGAGGGTTTGTTGTTGTCCCATAGTGCCAGAAGGATCAGAGGTAGGAAGGGTATGGGAATTGAATTGGGCAGGGTGGGAAGGAGGGGCAAAGGAAGAAGGGTCGGTAGCTGGGGGAAAGGATGCAGAGAGGCTAGGGTTGGACGAATGAGTAGGGTGTGAACTTAAGTGTGAACTTAGGGTGGAGGGGTGGGGTAGGAAGCATGGGCAGGGTGTGAACTTAGATGTTAACTTAGGGTAGATGGATTGGGATGGTCAGTATGGGTGGGGGGAGGAATGGGTTGGGTAGTAGTAAGTTGGCTTATAGGAGTGGCATGTTTGTGAACTAGGAGCCATATTTTCCAGAGCAGGGTGGATCAGAGTGGGACAGAGATTCTGATAATGAGGAAGTATGGAGAGATAAGTCACTACTATCCCAGGATGTTTTTAATTCTCTTTTAATGCTTTTTATAGAAGCTATAATCTCCCCCAAACTTTCCTCTATAAGCTCAAGCCGGGTATTTAGTTCTGTAGTTTGTTGAATATTAGAAGGAACAATCAGTTGATTCAACTGGGAAATGGGTTTTTCAAGGGGAGACTGACTTGAATCTCTTATTTGATTACATATCTTATGCATGGTATTTTTCGGGACTCTCTTAGAGAGAATTAGATACATTACAGCTCCAACAAGTAAAATCTCAACCAGAAACAGTGTGTAGTATAGCCATTGCCATACATAGTCTGGGATTATGAAATAGACAAAGAACAATCATTGTACTGTAAAAGGAACAATGTTTTTACTGAAAATCCTGAAAAGCCAGTTGTTAACTAAGTTGTAAACTAGCTGTAACCCCATATTTCTAAAGTCAAACATTAAGTTGTCTATAATTTCACCTTTTGTCAGTAGATGGCTCTACTGCCAAGGGTCTTATTTTGTTGTAAATTTTTCTAGGGACTTCACAAAACACGTGGGGAGTAGGACAAGGCCAAAACTTTCTACAAGTTTTCCTCACTTCTAATCTAGGCAGTTGTTCCCTAAGGGAAAGGAGATTTAGAAACAGCTCTCCCAGCCAGGACCTTAGGCCCTGTTGCTAAGATTTAAAACAGCTGTGTTCTATCTAATTTAAGGAGAGAGGGGAAAAAAATCCAAATTTACTTACCTCTACAGCTGATCAAAATTAGCTATTAAAAGATGAACATAGGCATAGTCACAGTAAAGAAAAAGTTTAGGAAAGTTAAGAAGATTGAGGGTATTTCATCACAACCAACATGGTCAGCCAAAACTGTAAAGATAATTTTATAGTTGTAACTTAAAATCTAAATTAATTGGTCACCAGGGAAAATCTCAAATAATAAAATACCCAAGTCAGCTGGAAATTATGTTGATTTTAATTAATATAGAGAGAAAGAATTAAGGAGAAGAGAGAGGAAGAGGAAAGAGTTAATTTAACTGCTCTGGCTCAGGCTGAGCCAGGCAGGAGTTAAAGGCCTTGGCTAAGGGCCTCCCTTGAGAGTCAAAGGAAAGGGGAATCAGTCTTATCACACACTTCGTGACTGTCTCAAGGAAGCTGTCTGAGTGAGCTCCTCCATGCTGAGTTCCAGGATCGAACTGGTGCCCAGGCTGCTCACAGGAAGTGATCAGCCAGATCCAACTTTCTGGGGAAAGAGTTTTGGAGAGATGAAAAATTTCCAAATATATAGACCTTTCACCCTTGTGTCTCCACCTCTAAATTTTCACATTCAGTCACATCAAAGGCTTTCTCCAGAACTGCCCATACTTTTAGTTCTCGTCTTCTGTCATTAGTTTATATCTTTTGAGCTACTTCATACTTCTTTGTTAAATTCACCTTTTGTTAGTTACTTAACCTTTTTGTGATTAATTTAACCTTTATAGTTACTTAACACCTTTTTGTATCAAGGTCTAAAAATAGCTTAAAGTTAGCTTAAAGTTAGCTTAAAGTTCTAGCTTCACTATAAGGTGAGAACTAAGTACCTTCATTGTTCAATTAGGAGATTACAACTTTATCTTTCCCTAAAGTGAGGTTTAAGTAGGGTGGAGTAATTTAAAGTTTACACAAGGCAGAAAAGCAATAAGGGCTAGGCAATGGGGGTTAAGTGACTTGCCCAGGGTCACACAGCTGGGAAGTGTCTGAGAGCAGATTTGAGCCTAGGACCTCCTGACTCTAGGCCTGCCTCTTAATACACTGAGCCACCAAGATGCCCCCTATTTTCATTCTTGTAGATCAAATTTTCAAGTAACATTACTGGAAACTTGTAACATAGAAATAAGAAGAATCAAGAGATCAAAGACTTCCAGAGAGCTCAGGAAATAACAGCAACAAATTAAACCCTGAGACATTATCACATATACAAAGGGACATGAGCCTGACACTAGCATAATAATTAACAAAAGATAGGCCCTTGAAAAATCAAAAATCAAAAACTGAATTTGCAGAAGAGAAATAACTCTACTGTTGATAGCTGCATTAGAAGGGAAGATCAGAGTTTAAATTTAGAAGACAATGAAATTAAAACATTAGTCCTCTGCAAAACAAATGGGAAATATCTCCCATTTACCCTTTGTCTATACCCCATAGGTAGTTGTTTTCTTCTTATCTCACCCATTAAACTGTCAACTCTTTGAGTTGCATAGTGCCTGGCACATGGTGGGAGCTTAATAAACACTTGAATTGATTTAGTTTGATAAAAGGATCACAGGGTCTTGCTTTTACATTCTAAAAACACAATTTCTATTCTTTTTTTTACTGGATGGTAAGATGGTTGAAGTGGAGGTGTCAAACCCCAATCTTTATCATGGGAAAGATATTGGTAACCCAAGAGAAGATGATCAGGAGAATGAAGGCACTAAAGACCAGGCCAAATAAGGGTCAAGTAAAGAAAACAATGTACAGGCTTTAAAAAGAGGCTTTAAGTGGGACATCATTATTGCCTTAAACATTTGAAAAGTTTTTGTAGGCTAGAGACAATAGACACGTTTTACTTGGACTGAGAAGAACAATGAGTGGAAATTCCAGAGAGGGAGGCAGAAGCTTCATGACAGAAAGAAATTGCTAATGATGAGAGCTGTCCCAAAGTGAAATGGGTTACCTCAGAAGGAAGCAGCCTCCCCTTCAGGAGAGGTCTTCAAGAACAGGCTGACTGAGTACTGCTTAGGGATGGAGTCCTATTAAGTAAGGGACAGACTCTACTGGGTGCCCTGTGAAGTCTCCAAACCACTCTGAGAATCTGTGAGAGAGGGAATAGGAGGGAAAATTAATGGAAGGAAAATGGACAAGAAAAAGTAGAAAGTGGGAAATAAAGTAAAGGAGAAGAGAAAAGGAGAATCAAAGGGAAGAGGAAGGGAGAGAGAACAACAGGAAAGGGGAGAAGATAAGGAAAGGACTTCATGTCTGATTGCAGGGGAAGCCAACACTAAATTCACTCAAGACTGTAGAGTAAGGGTTATAGTCAAAGCAAGGAAGAACATCAGAACAAAGAAATTAAAGCTGAACTACATCATGAAGATGGTGGCAGGCCTCAATTCATGGGGCCAAATAAGAATAAAGACACAGGTGGCCTAAAGAAGAAGGTAACCAGTATAACTCAGCTATGAGGAGATTATCCAGCAAAGATGAAGAAACTAGCAGAGTCTCTCAGGGGGGTCCATGTAGGAGCTGCCAAGAGCTGCAGCTGGTGGAAGAGTGATACCTAGGAGATACAAGAAATAGTATCTGAGCACAGTCTAAATCCTGACTCCTGAAATATGCAGACAGACTTCTGTAAAAGGGAATTTTGTTCTCTTTTAGTTTACCCTATCAAAAGAGAATCCCTTATTCTCTTTGCCTAGTTGGAACTAACACTTTGGTTAACAATAACTTAAGTACCCCTACTTAGTACCTCACTAGATTGTGAAGACAGGATTAACTCTCCTTTTAATTGAATCAATAAAAGCTTGAACTAGGTGAAGGTGCAAACCACTTAGAGAATTCACACTCTGAGAAACTCAATAAGCCAGGAATCTATGGACCCTTTTGATGAGTATTCACCCCCTCCAGAAGGTGAGAACTGCTTCCCACAAATACTGGCCCCTGGCAGTGCTAGACATTTTGGAAGCTATGATTGGTTGGAAGCAGAAGAAATAAGAACCCACTGTAAAAGGCCCTGAATTTCTGGGGCTAGAGAAGGAAGTTGACTCCAAGAAGGAAGTTGGCTTCAAGGAGTTGGACTTCAAGAGGGAAGTCAACTTCAAGAAGTTTGGCTCAAGGAAGAAAGTCAGCCTGAAGAATCACCTTCAGCTGGAGTCATTGTCTTGACCTGCCTCTTGGAGGGATCTTGAGTGAGTGGATAGCTGGCTTTCCCTTCCTGTCTTCTGGAGAGAGTTGAATTCCTGTTGAAGGTCAACAAGTCCTGGCTGAGTCCAACACCAGAGCAATATTTAGTTATATAGGCTGATATATTCTCTACCCTTTTATATTTCTCTGCTTTCACTCTTTCCATCTCTTTTGTAAATAAAAGCTATTAAAGTCATTTTGACTTTGAGCAAAAATATTTTGAATTGGCAACCACCACTGTTATTTATAATCTTCATATATTTTAGCCAACCATTAATTTTTACCTTTACACTCCACAGGGATTAACTTTACCTGCAAAGATTTGGTTCTGATTTACTTAATTTTCAGGAAGGTATTTGAAGATCCAAAGCTTCCTTCCCAAAATATGCAGGAGAAGAAATGGGAGGAAGGTACTCATTTAAGGAATAGGTGCTAAAAGTGTCCCTAATGATTTACATGGCCATTTCCATTTCAATCCCACACTTTTCTGACCCTTTGCTATTTGTTTGAGCACAGTAATAACTATTTAGGCAGGGGATGATTCTTTAGCCTGGAAAAGAGAAGGCTCAGGGGAGACATGATTGCCATCTTCAGCTATCTGAAGAATTACCTTGAGGAAGAGATATCCAGCTTTTCTGTTTGGTACTCAAGAACAGAACCAGGAACAATTATGGAAGCTGCAAATAAGCCAATTCAGATATGAAACCCAAGGAAACAATCCTACCAACCAATTACCCAAAAGTGAGATGGGATGCTTTCAGAGGAGATGGACTCCCTTTCCTAATAAGTCTCAATCAGAAGTCAAATGGCCATTTGTCAGTTATGTCATAATAAGGATTCCACTGGGGGATGAGTTGGACTAGATGTCTAGTGAGATCCTGTCTAACTTTCAAATTCTGTGATTCTGAAAACTCCAGGGATTCTTAACTTGGAATCCATGAACTTCTTGTTTTAATGTATCAATAATAATATTTTGACATCATTTCTTTCCTTTGTATTTTATATATTTAAAAACATGATTCTGAGAAGGCATCTCCAAGACTTCCCAGACTGCCAAAGGGTTCTAAGACAAAGAAGGTCAACAATTCCTGATTGAAACCCAAAGTCAATTCAGAAGTGGAAATAGAGGAACAGCAAGCCCAGTTAGGGCTTAGCAGAGAATTCTCCACCAACATGGATTGAAATATGAGAGGGATTATAGCTAACTGGCACTCAGGTAACCATGAAAAGAAGAGATGGAAAGGGTCAGAAATACAGGAAGAAGTGGAAGAAGGAAAGAGAGATAGAGCAGAATTGGAGAAGGAAGGAGTCAGGATGAGAAAGATGGGAAGGAGGAATAGGAGGGGAAAGAGAGAAAAGGCAGCTAGAAAAATAAGAGAAGGAAGGAGAAAAAAGAAGTAGAAGAGAAGGTGGGAAGGATAAGGTTGGGGGAGTCTTAAAACAAGAGCTGTAAAGGCTAGTCAAGAGTTGGAGAGGTCACCTAGTCCAACCCCTCTTTGATTGCCAAGGAAGCTAAGGCTCACAGGGGCTGAATGGCTTGCCCAAGATCACAGAGATGGTAACTAGCAGAGCAGAGATTTAGAGCCATGCTTTGCATTGGGCTCCTCTGCCTTCGATAAAGAAAAGGAATGGGTGAGAGACTCCAGAGGGAGAGGGGTGCTTAGGGTTGGGCAGGGAAGTGGAGAGGAGACTCATTTCCTGATCTCAAACCTCATGCCGTCCCCTTCCCAAGGGTAGAAGGTCCAGCTCAACCTCTCTGCTTAGGCAGCCCAGACAGTCCTCCAGTGGAGTATCCTCTCCTCCATAAGGCCTCCCCCTCTGGCCCCCAACCTTCCTCAGCAGCCCCCCTCTAGCCTGGGGAGCCAGAGTTGTTGCTGGTGTGAATGACACCTTCCTAGTCAGCTCTATTCCCAGGAGGCCCAGCTGTGCCCAAACCAGGCCCGGTCCTGGGGCTGCTGCCTCTCAGAGCTCAATGATTTACACCCCGAGTCTCAGGGGAACCCAAAGGGGGGCAGTGACAGGAGGAGCAGAGCTGCTGCAGATGAAGGCCATCAGAAAGAGATTAGCATGGATGTGAGAGACACCTGCAGGTTCAGCTGCTCTGGTTTCCATTACTGGGAATCTTTCCAATTGACAGGCTCAGAGAGGCCCAAGCAGAGAAAGCAGCCCCCCTTCGGGGCAGCCCAATGAGGCCCCAGAAACGCTCCCCCTTTCCAGGGCTTCTGCAAGGGCTGTGGCCAGTGGGGGACTCGAGGAGACGAAGCATGCCGATCTGTAAGCTGGGCTGGGCCTCGAGGGCCCCCCAGTCTCTCCCAGCTCTGAGGGGATCATTCCCCCATCTCTGGGCTCCCTCTCCCGTGTCCCTGTTCAGAGGGGAGGCACGCTTTCTGTCCCACGCTGGGCCTTTCACCTTTGGAAGGGAACCTTTCGAGAGGTGTGTGGAGAGGGGCAGGGAGGGGGGAGGCGGGAAGAGGAGGGGGAGGCCTGCTTTTTCTGCCATCTTGTTTCAGATGAGAAAAGTCTCTCCATAGGCCCTGCTTAGCCATCCAGGCTCACTGGACTCATCACTCAGCTCTGAAATGTAAATGAATGGGCAACATATGGCTTCCATTTCCCTTCAAGCGCATGGCCGCCCCCGTGCAGGGGCTCCTCCAGGCCTGGAGCCTCTGAGAGGCTGGGGCTTGGGGAGGCCATTGGAGAGCAGGGACGGACAGGCCAGCCAGGGCTCCGGAAATGGGTGCAGAATCGAGCTGGAAGGCCTGGGCTGAGCTCTGAGACCCCCAAGCAGCCCGCCCACTCCTTCTCTCCTCCACTCTCCCACCATGGCCAGGAATCCCTCAGAGAATGCTGGAACCCAAGACATCGTCTGGTACAAAGGAGGCCAAGAGGGAGGGAGGCTGCCTGAGGCCGAGAAGGAGAGGCTCAGTGACAGCGGGGAGGAGACCCCTGTGGGGTTTAACGTTAATCATCAATAACTAAATATTATATTTTATAAAGTTTTATTAATAATAACTAAAACAAAATAACTGCCTGACTTCAGCCTGGTCACAGGTCCAAGAGAGGAAGCAGGGGGAGTTACAGCCTCCTAAATACAATCGTGCCAAATGGGGATGCAGGAAAATGGCATTTTGGGGAATACTGAGGGACTTCCGGGGGATGAAGCCCAAAGGCTCAAAGGCTCCATTTTACACCCCAAGGCCCTGACTCTCTTCCCCCTCTGACTAGAGAAGGGAGGAGGGAGGGAGGAAACCGTACCAGGAGCTGCCCCTTGAGATGTAGGCCCAGGCTCTGCCCCTTGGAGGAGACACCGAGGTTCTCTGAGGTGTTTCTTTCCCTGCCAATTAAAGGAGATGGACTAAATGCCTCTTCCAGCCTTGGCGCATGTTCCAAGGCCCCTCTCAGCGCTGACACTCCCCATTCCAAAGCCTCTTGAGGCTCTGAAATTCTAATAGACCTGGAAGGAGCCTTAGAGCATTGAATGTCAAAACACGGACTACTCGAGCCGAGGGGGCTTCCATTATAGAATGTTCCACCTGGAAAGAGACTCTGATCTCTCTTAAAGCAAAACTCTTTCCTTACAAAAGGAGAAACAGAGTCTCAGAGAGGAGTCTTTAGGCCTGGAATGTTCTCCCACCTGACTGCCTCGTGGCCACCCTGGCTTCCTCCAATTCACGGCTCCAAAACCACTTCTTTCAGGGACAGCTGGGTGGCTCAGCGGATTGGAAGCCCGGCCTAGAGAAAGGAGGTCCTGGGTTCGAATCTGTCCCCAGACACTTTCGGACTGTGTCGTCCTGAGCAAATCACTTATCCCCAATGGCTTAGCCTTTACCATTCTTCTACCTTGGAACTGATAGGCAGTATTGACATAAAGGGGGGGGTGGGACAGCACTTCTTACAAGAGGCTTCCTCCTGCCTCCCTGCCTCCAGGGGGGAGGGGGCCTTCCCTCCTATCCTCCATGTACAGAGGTTTTTGTATGCTGCCCCCCCCCAGTAGACTGTTAGCTCCTTGAGGGCTGGGATTACCCTTTGCTGTTCTTTGGATACCCAGCATTTAGCAACCCAGAGCCGGGCACATTAATGCAGTAATGAAGGGACTCAGCCAAGCTCACACACACAGTTTCTGGCCACAAGTCTTGGGTTCTCTCCTCTGCCCCTTTTTAAGAGTTTCTGTTTTGTTTTTGACTTTCCGTTGATGTTTTTTCCATCATTCAAGAAAAGCCCAATTGTCTTCCCACCCCAAGACAGCCCTCAGAGTCCTCGGGCACCAAAGACAAACAAACAAAGCACGCGGGGCGCAGCCTTGGCCTGGCTCCCTCCTTGCGGGGCCAGTGGAGGTCAGGAGCTCCAGAGAAGGGAGGGCTTGGAGCCTGGAGAGCCTCCCGGCACGTTTCAGATCCTTTCCGGGTCTAAAGTATGTTCTGGGTTGCCGTGAGCTGGCCTGGCCCCCATCTCGCCCAGATCTCCCAGAGAACTGACATGGAAAGCCCCCACATGTCGTCTCCCCAAAGGGGTGCGTCCTCCCTCCAACCTCCAAGGCAGGAGATCCCCAAAAGAGAACGACTGGAACCGGCAGGCTCCTCACTTCATATAAAATCACCGATGTGATTGGATGTCTCATTGATTGATGAAGACGGGAAGGATTTCAGAAGACCTACACGAGAGGCAGCATGGCGTAGTGGATGGAGAAGTCAGCAGGCTGGCTTCAAGGTCCACCTCTGCTCGGCTCAGGTGACCCTGGGTGAGTCAGCGCCTATCTCCGTGCTCCGAAAACTTTCTGCGATTTTAAGTCTCAGCCAAGCTGGTCTGCCTCCATGGAGGGGGTTTCCATCCTGGAAGTTAACTAAACCCACAAAAGCACCGATCTGGTTTTTAAAAAATAGACAAGCTCAAGACAAGAATTACAGAGGATGAGAAGGCATGGCTGGGCTGCCATCTAGATCAGTAGAGGGAGTCAACACACCAGTGGATCTCACTTCTGGCCGCCATTTTTTTTTAACCCTTACCTTCTGTCTTGGAGTCAATACTGTGGCTCCAAGGCAGAAGAGTGGTAAGGGCTAGGCAATGGGGGAGGGGGGAGTCAAGTGACTTGCCCAGGGTCACACAGCTGGGAAGTGTCTGAGGCCAGATTTGAACCTAGGACCTCCTGTCTCTAAGCCTGGCTCTCAATCCACAGAGCCATCCAGATGCCCCCTTGGCCGCCATATTATAGAGTTTGTTGGTGAGTTGGTTTGTTGATCAGAAGCAGCCATGAGGACATAGTTGGAAGGAGCATACCCTGAGTTCTAATTCAGACCGAGATACTTGCTAGCTGTGTGACAAGTCATTTATCTTCACTGAGTCTCATGTTCCTCATCTGTAAAAGCAACAGCACCCTACTTATTATACTTGTTGTGAGTCTAAGTGCACCTTGCAAAAGTGCTATAGAAATACCATCTATCATTATTATTATTATTATTATTCCCAAAAGAGGGAAACCACGATAGTGATGGATCTACAGATCGAGCTATGGATCTTCTTCTATGTGACCTTCTCTGTCCTACATATGCTTCTGGTTCCAATAGACTAACTTCTGCCACCGCACAGCTCTGATAGACACTGAAAATCTTTCTACATTTTCCCCTTAATGATTGATGAAGTTCTCCCTGATCATACTTCTCTGCTTCAGTGATTCTGAACCTGCATAGGTCATCATTCCAACCCCATTCCCCGTCCCACATTGTTCAATTCCTTACTGATATTCTCCCCAAACCCAGCTCCTAATTTCCCATCCCAAAGTTGCTCATCCTTTCTACTGTGTCCCTCAGAATGCCTGCTTGATGGGCAACAAGCTTGCTTTCTTCTTTTAAAAATGTTTTCAACCCTCATTTCCTGTCTTAGTAACACTCTAAGACAGAAAGGAAGGGCTAGACAAATGGAGTTAAGTGACTTGCCCAGGGTCACACGTCTAAGAAGTGTCTGAGGCCAGATTTGAACATAAGTCCTCCCAACTCCAGGCCTGGTGCTCTCTCCACTGTACCACCTTGTTGCCCCAAACTTGCTTTCATCTTAAGTCTTTCCCATCTTATGTCTTCCATCTTCTGGCTCTCACTGAGACTTAACTCTTTCCTGATGATTGACCTTTCCTGGCCACTGACTGCACCTTCACTCATTCCCCTCAACCAAGACAGGGGAGTTGAACTATTTCTTGGTCCACAAGGCTATTTCCAGGTTCTCCCCTACCTCCATCACTCAGGAACCTCTTCTTTACAGCTCACTTAATCCATATCTACCACCCAATCAAGATTCTGGTGGCTCCTGTCTACAGAACTCCAAGACATTCCTTTTCCTTCCTGGGGGCTATTCAGCAATTCTTTCAAACACCCTAAACTCTCAGTTCTTCAATTCTCTTCCTCGACCTGACTTCTTCCTTCTCTCTACCTCAACTCCAAAGCTAGCAGCTGGACATTCCACAGTCTAGGAGAAGCTGCTCTTATATTTGGAACACTCAAGACTCCCAGTGCTTGGTAGGAGAGTTCTCTCTCTGTCTGTCTCTTTCTGTCTGTCTCTGTCTCTGTCTCTCTGTATGTCTCTCTGTCTCTGTCTGTCTCTCTGTCTGTCTGTCTCTCTCTCTCTCCTGAACACATGGGAATCACTTTTTCCCCATACAAGAGGCAATGAGGAACAATGAATATAGCAAAGGAGACAGGTCAGATAGAGAGGAGAAGAACAAGGAAAGAGAATATCATGAAAACCTAGAGAGAAGAGATTATTTCAGAGAAGAGGGTGATCAATAGTATCAAGAGCCACAGAAAGCTAAGGAGGGATGAGAATTGAGAAAAGGTCAGTACCTTCCTGATCATGCTTCCTCATTTGTGAAATGAGGGGGTTAAAATAGATGACCTTCAAGATCCTTTCCCATTCTAGTTCCAAGATCTTATGAATCCACCTATGCCTGGCAAAGTCCTGCACCCCAAGTTATTGACTGACCTTGGCTCTGTTGGATAGATGCATCCCCATTACTATTAATAGTATTATCTTTTATATATCCATTATTAGTAATAAATATCAAGATGTCACCAGAGTCTGATGTATGGCGAGAGTCTCCGGCGGTTAAGGACCCTGCTTCAGGAGAGTCAGGATGATGTGGAACTACAAGGCAATGGGAGGCTCCTGGACTGGCTAGAGAGGCTTTCACAGGGCCTGAATCAGCCTAGGCCTGGTCTTTGGGGCTGCGTTAGTCATTTCTGCATTCATGGAATCCACTGGGAGATAATCACGTAAAGGGAAAGACCTCCATGTTTGTTCCATATGGTTCCAGGTGTTGACTCAAAAAGTCAGCAGGGCACCTCATCATCCTGCTGTCCTTGAGTACACATTAGTGCCCTGTACAGCACTGATGCCCCCAAAGAGCAAGGAGTGATGACATTCTAGATCGGGTCTAGTAGTAGGCAAGAGGAGTGTTCACCAGGAAGTGTTTTAGGTGGGTTTTAGGGACACGGTCAGATGTGATATCAACTGATTATGTGGGGCCCTAATCAGAGTTTCCACACTGTGGGTTGAAAGGACCAGCAGGTAGCCCTGACCAGGCCAGAGCCTGATCTGGGTCCAGCGCTCAGATTTCTCAATCACAGAGCTGGATAAATTTGATGGAAGGTGTAGTTTATTTCCACAGGTCTGAAGGGAAAAGGGAATCCCTGCCACTATTTCACTAGCTAATTCCCCAAATCTAAACCTTCTCACGAAGGGTCTTCAGAGATTTGATGGTCTACCCTGGTCCCTCTCACCTCTCTAACTGTACCCAGACCCTGCTCTAGCTACCCTGCACTAAACACCCACTCTTGATTATTAATAGAGCTGCTGATCTGTGACAGATTAGACAGGGACTCAAGGGTGGGTCCCAGATCCAACTGGACCCAGACCTCTGCTTACTGACAATGCAGATAGCTGAGTGCTCGTTCAGGTTAACATCAGGTTCACAGGATCTTCTTTTAAGGAAGCACAGCCACAAAGAGAACAACATGGACAGGATCAGAAACCTCAGGACTTGGCAGTCACTCCCTCCAGGTTTAGATCCAGAGAGAGAGCTGACAGCCCCTGAGTTCCAGCTTAATTAACCCTTGCTTCCAGCAGTCCAGAATCTTCCATCTTCCGGTCTCATGCATCTGTCCTCTGCAAACCTTCATCTCTCCAACTATACTTATCTCTTCCTCATAATAGAAGTGATGCCACATCTGGACAGGAATTTGGTTGGACTGGTGTCACGGAAGAATTGTGGTAAGAGTGAACTTGATGAAGTGGAGTGTTGGGTGAAATACATTTCCTCTATATTTTTAAACCCTCACCTTCCACCTTAGAATCAATACTATGTAATGGTTCTGAGGCAGAAAAGCAGTAAGAGCTAGGCAATGAGGATTAGGTGACTTACCCAGGGTCACACAATCTAGTCCTCCCCATTCTGGGCCAAGCACTCTACGCACTGTGCCACCTCACTGCCCACCCACACAGTAGGTGCTTAACACATGCCCATCTCCTCACTTCAAACCAATACCAGTAACGAAGAGATACCTCTCAGGCTAACACCCTGAGTGAGACCTGTAGCAGTCTGATCCTCGGAGAGTTTGCCAGAGAAGAAAATTGAAGGAGAGCTTAGTGATGCTCAAGTCCAGCTTTTCCTGAGCAAGAGCCCCTCTCATTTCCCAGCTGATGGTCTTGCAGACTTTTCTTGAAGATCTCCACCCATGAGGAATTGAACACCCACTGAGGCAGCCAAGGCCACCCTAGAAGACTCGGTCACGGCTTCTTGAACCAGATTGGGGTGGCAGCGTTTGAGATGGACTTAACAGGCTGGGGAGAGACTCAGAAGGTGAGCAGGGGAGGGAGTGCATTCCAGGCATAGAGAACAGTGAGAGAAAAGGACCCTGCAGGGAAGGAGGAGAGCACACAGCAGGCGATGGACCCTTCGTGTCCCTTCCCACCCCAACGCTCCTCTGGGCCTCATGGAGACACTGGCCAAAGCCTGGGAACAAGGAAATCTGCCTCCTTTGAGAAGCGAGCCGCAGCCCAGATGGACCCCGTCCATCCAGCCTCCTGTCCGTGGGGAAGAGGATACTGTCTGTTCTGTACCTTCAGCAGGCCCATCCCCCCAGCACCCCTGCCCTTCTGGACAGCACCTGGAGCGAGGAATTTCCCCACAAACAGAGACAAAATGTTCTTCAAAGTCCCCTTTGCCATTCCCGGGGGAGGCAAGCAGGGCCCCACCCAGCCACGTCTGAACAGCAGCCAAAGTTCAGTTGAACAAACACGGAGCTTCTGCTCTGAGAAATGCCCCGAACGAACGACCGCCGCCCTCTGCAGAGGAGCGTCGGGCGCTCAACAAAAGGCTCTTTGGGGAGCTGGAAGCAGGCTCGGGCTGGGCCCGGGAGGCTGCCGGCCGTCCCCTGGGGACACGTTTCTTCATTTTTCGGAGCCTCGTCTGGCCAATGGGAGGGAAGGCAGAGCCTGGAAGCCACGTGCGTCCTGCCTCGCGCTCTTGACACAGACGCGCAGCCACGTCCATGCAGCAAAAATGGGCTCCCACGAAGGGTCGGTCAAGCCCAGGGAGATGGAGAAAGAGCGGAAGCTGCGGCAGAGGCCAAGAGAGGAGAAGCCGCGACGGGCACGCGGGATGGACAAGCTCACATCACCGGATGTTTCCCTCATAAAGTCTGTAAGGCAGGATGCAGGCGGGAGCCGGCGAGCGGCGTCTGCTTTGGGGGCGCGTTGTGGGATGAGTGAAGAGTTCTTGGGGTCCAAAGGCGGAAGGTTCAAAGACATTATCGTGTGAGAGAAAAGGGGGACTCTTCAGAGTCCAGGGAAGAGGTGTAGAATCCATTCCTGGGAGCCATTCAATAGGCCATCATGGAAGAAATGGTCTGTGACCCTTAGAAAGGAAGGAGGGGATTGCGACAAGTCAAGGTGTGTTCACCAACAGTGTAGGATGGGGGCAGTTGGGCAGCACAGTGGAGAAAGAGGCTGGCCTGGAGTTGGGAGGTCCTAGATTCAAATCTGGCCTCAGACAGTTCCTTGCTGTATGACCCTGGTGAAGTCACTTAACATTCATTGCTTAGCTCTTAACTGTTCTTCTGTCTTGGAATCCATACTTAGCATCAATTCCTAGACATAAAGTAAGGGTTTCAATGAATAAGTAAATAAGTATGATGGCAGGCCAGTGCCATTTCCTTTTGGGCAAGATGCATTGACTGGTAGACCAGGGCCATGCCATAGAAAGTGTGCATAGGGATATTAGCACAGCATTCAAAACATTTATCAAGGAAGAAGGGAGATGTACTCAGGAAGTTAAGTTCAACTTCCTTTTTGGGAAACGTCTTGCTTATAGGTCGGCTGTTCTTGAGTATCCATCCCTGAGTGACTTTGTGTCCTCCTGTGTCATATTTCTGGGAAACTCTTATGTGTTAGACTCTGCAGCTCCCTGCCTGAGGTTTGGGGCACAAAGAACCCTGCAGAATTTGAGTGATAATCAATCCATGCCACAAGGTCAGAAATAACTTCAGTCTTGACAACACATCCAATTAAATCAAGCAAGCATTTGTGAAATGTCTAATCACGTGCCAGATGCTATACTGATCCCTGGGAATACCAAATCAAAAAATAAATTAATCCTTTCCCTTAAGGAGCTTTCATTCTGCTGAAAAAATCTGAGATACTCACACGCAGGCAGTGAGACAGTCTTAATCTGCTACCCATCATGAGATAGTTCCAAAACCAGCATGTGAGCAGTGATGGAAGCTTTTCCTAAACTGCTTTTGTTATAAGGGTTAATAGCTGAGCATTGGCCAATGGGCACAGAGAAGAACATGCCAGCAATTCAGAGCCGAGCCCAAGAAAAGAGGGCTTTGTCCTGATCCAGAAGAGATAATACAAAAAGAAGGAACCTTGCACAGAGGACCATTTGGAATGTTGGAAGCAAGGACAGCAGTGACAGTTGGAAGGAGCAAGGTGGATTGTGGGAAATAGAACTTTGGAGGGGGTCTTTTGCTCATTGTACTCTGAGGAGATGGGAGTGGAAGACCAGAGCTTGGGACCCCAAAACCTGAGTTACCAAGACTTGCTTCTATTTCCCCTTGCACTGAAAGACAGAAAGATTCCTGACATCATTGAATCAATGACCAAAGGAGCAGAGACACCATCAGGTGCTGTTGAAGGATACTTACCCTGAAACCTCATGGGGTTCACACCAAAGATCTGTCCCGACCCATTGCCTTCCCAAGAAAGACACTAGTGGCCTGTGTTAGCATAGTCTGATAGAGAGATTAGAGAAAAAGGAAGAAAAGACCTCAAAAGCCACAGCTGTTTGGCCTGGCTTAGCAGAAAGGACACTGACAGTTTGGATAGTTCTTTAGGGTCTCCTAATCCCACTTTCCTAACCCTCCCTTGTTTTCTTGATCAATAAACCACCCCTTTTTGAAGCAAACCACAGTTAGATAAAGTTGTCTCTAGGGGTTATGAAAGAAGGTGAAAGGAGAGGAAGGGGGAACTGGGAGAGGCTGTCTAGTCAGCTTTGGTAAAGCAAACCCAGAGCAACAGCCATTTGGCCTTTCCCTACAGGACTGTGTGTTCAGAGGAGGTTTCTTGGGTCCCAGACATTAGTAAAATCCTGGGGAAAGGTCTACTTCTTAACCCACAGAAGTCCCCTGTCTGGGCCACGGCCTCTGTCCATCCCTGTTATAACCTCTTCACAGGGACACCCCTCTTATATGTTTAGGGAGAGCTATACAAACCTTCTCCCACCATTGATCATCTCTGTGCCAGGTTCCTTCCTACACTGCTATCTCTTTCCTGAGGTCACAAAACACTGGCAACAGGATTATGGGACCCAAATATAGCAAAGAATCTGACTTGGACAGGAACCCAGAGACCATTGATGGTCTAATCCATACCTGACCAAGAATTCCCTCTGCAGCACATGTGACAAGGGACCATTAGACTTCTGCTTGAAGGGGAAACCAGCACCTCCTAAGGCAATGCTTTCCTATTATGGACAGCTCCAGGTGAGAGAGCTCCACTCATATTTGGGGACTACCATATAGCTTTTGTCCTGCTTCGAGTGTTTCCATGTCATCCCAAGAATCTGCCTGTTTGGATCTATGCCCAGTAATCCATGTCATTTCTCTGTGTTCTGTCAAGAATAATAATAGTTTGTTGCATTTTAAAAAATCTATTATTCCATGCTTAAACACCAAAACACAAAAAACACCTTTCCATAGGCATAGAACAATAGAAAAAATGATTGTATAAAATATGAAAATCTCCATGACAGATAGCATTTTTAGGATGATTAATAAATTGACGGTGTTACTTTTAAAGCTGTCCTTTTTGTCTGCATTTCCTTTTAAATTTAACTGTTCTCTTTTGAACTTTATTTTAAATGTCTCAATTATTCTATTTTCTTCTTTTGGGTGGAAGCAACAAAAAAGAAGGCTCCCCTCTCCCTTTGAAATCCCTTTCTAATAAAACAAAAATTGTTGTAACAAATATGCATATTCATGAAGAACCATGGGCCATGTCTGACAAAGCTTATCTCCTTCTACATTTGGGCCCATTCCCTTGATCAAGAAGTGGATATCTTGATTCATGACTGACCCTTTGCTTTCCATTTGATTCATAAGTATTCCTAAGTCTTTTAAAATTGTTTTTCTTTACAGTGTTATTGTGATTATGTAAATGACCAAAGATACTTTGGATGGAGTCCCATTAGTCTGTCTATCTGTGGTCAGTTAAAAATCCCCCGGGGGAGCTCCAGGGATTGTTCTATGTCTGGAGGATTACAAAGGATAGTCCCAGCTAATAAAATCTGACTCCAGACAGAGACCAAGTTGACGCTTCTCTGAGAAGGTCACTTGGAGGGCTCATCTCATCCCATTTTTTCTATGAAATACCCAGGGGAGAGATATGTAGTCTCATGATTGACCTCTAACGTCCCTAAGATTCTAAAGAGATAGATAGATAGATAGATAGATAGATAGATAGATAGATAGATAGACAGATAGAAGGATAGATAGATAGACAGAAGGATAGATAGATAGACAGAAGGTTAGATAGATAGATAGATAGATAGATAGATAGATAGATAGATAGATAGATAGATAGATAGACAGACAGACAGATAGATAGATAGATAGATAATTAGATAGATAATTAGATAGATAATTAGATAGATGAACAGATGGATAATTAGAGAGGGACAAATAATTAGATAGATGGATGGATAGATAGATAGATAGATAGATAGATAGATAGATAGATAGATAGATAGATAGACAGACAGATGGATAGGCGGATAGATGGACAGACAGAAGGATAGACAGACAGACAGACAGACAGAAGGATAGATAGATGGATAGATGGACAGACAGAAGGATAGATAGATAGATAGACAGACAGACAGACAGACAGACAGACAGACAGACAGATAGATAGATAGATAGATAGATAGATAGATAGATAATTAGATAGATGAACAGATGGATAATTAGAGAGGGACAAATAATTAGATAGATGGATAGATAGATAGATAGATAGATAGATAGATAGATAGATAGACAGACAGATGGATAGGCGGATAGATGGACAGACAGAAGGATAGACAGACAGACAGACAGACAGAAGGATAGATAGATGGATAGATGGACAGACAGAAGGATAGATAGATAGATAGATAGATAGATAGATAGATAGATAGATAGATAGATAGATAGATAGATGATAGATAGACAGACAGAAGACAGATTGATATATATATAAATCAATAAACAGAGAGAGAGAAAATATAGAATGAATAGATAAAAGATAGATAGAAAGAATATGAATGTATCGATTGACAGACAGATAAATGGAAAGACTTCAACTTTAATACTCCAAATTGTTAATATTCTTCCCAAAATATATCCCCCAGGTCTGAACATAGAACTTCAGACGTAGTCTGATCAGAGCAGGGGACAGCTTGCTCCCTTGCTCTTCTGTGAGGCCACATGAGAGGGTCTCTCCTGCGAGAGCTATAAACAAAATGAGAAGTATTCAGCATGTGACCTTGTGGAATACTATATTCTCATAACAGACTTGCTGCAGAATAGTAAATATATGTTAATTCTCCTTGCCCTTTAACAAGACTTCATTTCACTATATTATGACCAAAGAATCCTAGAATGTCAAGACTCAAAGATAACTTTGAGAAAAATCTCAGTTCAATCTCCTCATTTTACAAATGAGGACAATAGATGGAAACGTTCCTTCTCAGTCTTCTGGTTTAAAATACCCTTAAAAGAAAACCACATTCCTTTATGCTCTAACACTAAGGTCATTGAGGTCCCCATATCTGTTAGCCTGTGCCTAATGCTGGGAAAAATATACAAGTGTTAATGGACCCTTGCCCTCAGGAGGCTCATACTCTTACATTGCATAAATGCAGATAAGTTTACATGATAAGAACATTGGATTGGGATTTAACCTGTGGTTTTGTTGCCATGGGGAACTTCTGATAGGAACACTCCCCTTGTCAATAGATGCACACCTGCTCAGTAATGGAAAGTCATAGAGCTGATGCCTGGATTCACTGAGTCAGTATATGATAGAAGACAAACTTGGACCCAAGTCTTCCTGACCCAAAGGCTGGCTCTCAGGACACTATCCCCCAGTGACTTTAATAAGAGCATCAAAGAGAGGTAAAAGAACTGCCTTCTGAGGCCAGAATAAAAAACTATGATTGAGGTAATGTCGGGAAAGGTGGTTGAGACTTGGGGATTCCTTCTAAAGTGAGTTAGAAACTCCTGGCACAGCTGCCTCTCCTTATACTCACTCAAGACTCCATCTGTGAAGAACAGTCATGAACAGTGGGGCCATATGCAATCAACTGCCTAATTGGAAAGGATGGGACTATTAGAATGGGCATAAGAGTTAGGTGACATCATTGACAAATAAAAGGATCATGGAAGAAATTAACTGTCAAATCTATAGTTCGGGGAAGAGTCCATGACCAAATAAGGGATTGAGATGGTCATAGAGGATAAAATGAATAATTTTGATCCCATAAACATGAAAAATGTTGCACAAACAAAATCAATGAGATAAGATTATAAAGGAAACAGAAAATTTATGTAAGAGGCTTGCTTTGCAACCTTCACTGGTCCAGATCTCTGAACACTGAGTTATAATGCTTATTTTTTAAAATCTTTATGTCAAGTTTTTATAATAAAAATCTCATTTCCAAGAGATAAGGAACTAATTCATGGTCAAAGGATATAAATAAGTAGCTTTCAAAGGAAGAACTCCAAGCTATCTACAGACAAATGAAAGAAATCCCAATCACTAATATTTAGAACTTAAGACAAGTCTGACATTCCTCACATTCCTCAGATTGGCAAAGGTGATTAAAAAAACAGAATATGACAAATATCAGAGGGGTTGAGAAGAAATGTGTACATTAATGTATTGTTTATGGATCTGTAAAATGGTTTAGCCATTCTGGAAAATAATTTCTAAATATGCCCCAAAATTCACTAAAATGTGGGTATCTTTTGACCCAGCAAGACCCATACCTCAAAGACATCCCCCAAAAAAATCTTCATACAGAAATATTTAAAGGAATCTTCTTTTTGTGGTAGCAAAGCCTAGAAATTAATAAGTTATCCATCAACTGCAGAGCAGCTCAATAAATTATGAACTATGAATGTGAAGGAAATACCATTATCCCACAGGAGATGATGAAGCGGACTATTTCGAAGAAGTGTTAAAAGTCATGTCTGAACTGATGTCAAGTGAAGTGAGCAGAACCAGGAGAAAAGTTGTAACGATAACTTTGTAAAGCAAATAATTCTAAAGGATTTAATAGCTCTGATCAGTGCAATGATCAAACATGTTTCCAGAAGAGTGATTATGTAACATGCTACTTACCTACTGACAAAGAGCTGATGAACTCAAGATACAGAATGAGTTGTACGTTTTGATCATAGCCAAAGTAGGAATTTGTCTTGCTTAACTATACATATTTGTCAAGAGGGTTTCATTTCTACTTTTTTTTTTCAATTAGGAGGCAGAGGGGGGAAAAAGGAGAAATAAGAGCTTGTTAACTAAAACAAAAGTTCATTTTAAAAGTTAAAAAAAATATACTTAAGTCCCTTGAAAGCAGAAACTGTCCACTTTTGTCTCTCTATACCTAGTACTTTGCACACTGGTGGTGCCTACTAAATAGTTTAATAAATGTTTGTTGATTGATTGTTAGTATAACTTTTATTTACTAGAATATTGCTAAGTTATCTAGCTGACTGGACCTTAATGACTTCTCTAGTCACCAAATAAAAGAGAGAATTTAATGTATTGGAATAGAAAGAACAGTAGATTTGGAGTCAGAGTATTTTGATTACACAAAATTTATTTTTTTATACTTTTCTAATTACATGTAAGAATAATTTTAAACATTTTTAAATTTTGAATTACAAATTCTCTCCCTCTTCTCCTCTCCCCACCTTGAGAAATGAAGCAATTTCATAAAAATTATATAAATTATATAAAATGTAGTTTTATGTATAAATGAATTCAATGCAACTAAAATTACAAAGAAAATAGATCATTTGTGTAAGAGGTCTCATTTCCTCACACAAAAAGTATGTGGATCTGAATCCTGGGTCCATACATACTGCTTTTACAGAGCTTATTGCTTTTTAAGGAAGAAGTAGGAAAGAATCAAGTGAGTTCTGACTACAAGAGAGCGGAGGATTTGACTAGAAAGAACCTTCACTGTCATCTCATTTTACAGACCAGAAAATTGTCATCTAGAAAGGGGCAGGGACTCATCCAAGATCCCACAGGTAATAAATATGAGACAAGATGGAAAGCTACATCCTTTGATTTCCTATTTCCTACATGTACCTGTATGTGTGTGCCAGTGCATATGTGTGTGAGGTAGGGGAAAGCTAGGAAGTGCAATGGAGGAAGCACTGAACTTGGGATCAGGAAGATTCATCTTCCTGAGTTCAAATTCATCCTCAGACACTCACTAGCTATGTGACTCTGGACAAGTCACTTAGTGTCGTTGGCTTCAGTTTCCTCATCTGTAAAATGATCTGGAGAAGGAAATTGCAAACCACTCCAATATCTATGCCAAAAAGACCCCAAAAAGGGGCCATGAAGAGTCAGACATGGCTGAAACAACCCAACAACATGTATGTATGTTTGCATGTGTGTGTTGTGTATGAATCTAAGGAAACCTTGCATGCTGGGCTGTGCTTGAGAGCTATCTGAACTCCTTCAAATGCTTAAGAGACTGAGGGGATGGGCAGAGAGTGTGATAACACCATCCAGCATCAAGGTCAGTCCTCCTCCCATAGGACATGTCAGAGTCAGGTTTACTGAGTCCCCAGAAGTTCTGATCCACCTGTGAACAGGAAAGAAATTGTCTCAAACCTCCATGAAAGTTTCAAAAAGAATATAGAAGTTGTAGTCATTGAGCCATTTCTGACTTGGGTCAGATTCTGACAACTGAAATTCATGAATAAACAGGCATATTGGCCAGTCAGCCAAAGGGGGCATTGGGCATGCCTTACAAAGCTCTTCTTCTTTAGGGGGGACTTTAATTAAAAAACCAGAGGAGGCCTGGTATTGCCTGAAATGAAAAATAGGAGGAGGAGGTTACCTCAGAAAAGCCATAGCTGGCACGGAAATACCAGGATTCCAGACTGACCAGGATATTTAGAATTTATTAAATTGATTAAAATTCCCATTGAGTGAACTCAGAGCTGAATGAGACTGTCCAGGAGCTTCCTGGGAATGAATGCAGGCTTCTAATTACTTCTGCAGCCACAGGCTTCTCGTGGCCAAAGCCAAGGCTGCAAACACTAGCAAGGTGAAAACCTATGACATGGAGAGATGATATCTCAATAGCCAGGAGACCTGGGTTCTAGCATCATAGCTACATGGAGTCTTGGGAATCACCCCATCCTCTCTATAACATTCTTTTTTTTAAACCCTTACCTTCCATCTTGGAGTCAATACTGTGTATTGGCTCCAAGGCAGAAGAGTGGTAAGGGCTAGGCAATGGGGGTCAAGTGACTTGCCCAGGGTCACACAGCTGGGAAGTGTCTGAGGCCAGATTTGAACCTAGGACCTCCCGTCTCTAGACCTGGCTCTTAATCCACTGAGCTACCCAGCTGCCCCCTCTATAACATTCTTAAGAGGCATTTTTTTGAGCTCTGAATATCTGTTGTAAGCATTTCTGGTCCCCAGGTGTGATCCTATTTGTATGGGAACTTCTCATATGAAAATGCTTTCCACTAATGCAGACAGGTCAATAAACATGAATTTATTTAATGATTAGTAGATGCCAGGCATTGGGCAAATAAAGGCAAAAACAGGATCCCTGTTATCTATGAAGTCATATTTGAATGTGACAGGAAACATGAAAGTAATTATGCATATAAATATAGAGAGGATAAATGGAAGACAGCAGCAGCTGGGGCACAGGCTGAGAAGGATCTTCTGAAGAAGAGAAGATTTGAGCTGAATAATGAAAGAAATCAGATGGCAGAGAAAACGACGAGTAAAGATGGCATCCAGAGTGTGAGCCTGGGGAAGTTTGGAAGTGGGGAGAGTTTAGGTAGAGTGGTCATGAGTTGAGACATGTGGAGTTTAAGATGTCTAGTTGACACCCGGGTTGAGATGCCTGAACAGGGGAATTAGAGATGTGAGACTGGAAGTCAACAGAAGAGTTAGGATTGGATAAGTTGATTCGAGGATCACCAGGCTGGTCACTGAATCCATGGAAACTGATCAGGTCACAAGTGAAGCAGTGTAGAGGGAGAAGGTCCAGGATGGAGTCCTGGTACAGTAGGGGACACTCACAATTACTGGGACTGACCTTTGCTGGACTAAGATATCCAGCAAAGGAGACTGGGAAGTGGTCAGATAAGTAAGGAGAGAATCAGGAGAGAATAGGGTGCCAAAACTCAGGAGAGTACCAAGGAGAAGAAAGTGATGAATAGTGGCAAAGGCGGTAGAGAAGTCAAGGAGGATAAGGAAAAAGAAAAGGCCACTGAATTTCACAAGTAAGAGATTGGGGTTAACTTTGAAGAGAAAAGTTTCTGTTGAATGAATGAATGAATGAATGAATGAATGAATGAATGAATGAATGAATGAATGAAAAGACTGGAAACCAGATTGTAGTTTCCACATCTGTAAAAAATAAGAATAATAATGGCACCTATCTCACAAAATTGCTGGAAATGACATAATATTTATAAAGGTTCATATAAACATTAAAGGACTTTATAATAGAAGCTATCATCATCACCACAACCTCCATTATTATCATCATCATCATTACTTTTATCATCATCCTCTTCCTCATCGTCTAAAGGATCTCTGCACCTTTTCCACTTTCCCCCAATTCATTCTTCTGTCCTGGGGATGTCCCTGTGAACTCCTATGGTTCAGGTATTACAGTGAGCAGAGCATTCCCCAAGGACTAGGAAGATAGAAAATCAGACTCTCCTGCAGGGATTCTTACCCTGGGTTTCTTTAATTTTTTTTAAACCTTTACTTTCCATATTAGTAACAGTTCTAAGCCAGAAGGGCAAGGGTTTGTCCTAAATGTGATTAAATGACTTGCCCAGGGTCACACAGCAAGGAAGTGTCTGAGACTAGATTTGGATCCATGTCATCCTGGCTCCAGGCATTTTAATAAGTTGTTGAACTGTTTTTAAAAATAAGTGGATAACCAATTTCCATTTTATTGGCTTTATTTATAATCCTATGTATTTTATTTTATATATTTAAAAAAACATTATTTTGTAAAGAAGTCCATTGGCTTCACTGGATAAACTGCCAGAGCATTCTATGACAACAAGGCTACTCTAGTCCCCTAGCTCACCCAGAAAATCCTGGCCAATCAACTCATCATAGTTCTTTGTGGTTCTCAGAAACTTCTCAATATTTATATCTTTCTCCTTTTAGACTTGTCTGTAACCCATGGACAGCCAAATGACCCAACAGGTAGAGTGTTGGGCCTGGAGTCAGGAAGACTCATCTTTCTGAGTTCAACTCTCACCCCAGACACTTACTAACTGTGAGACCCTGGGCTAGTCACTTACCCCTGTTTGACACAGGTTCCTCATTTATAAGATGGAGAAGGAAATGCCAAACCGCCCTAGTATCTTTGCCAAGAAAACCCCAAACAGCATATTGATACACCTAGGAGGCTCAGTGGATAGAGCGCCAACTCCAGAGTCTGGAAGTCCCTAGTTCAAATGTGGCCCCAAACACTTACTTGATGTATGACCCTGGGTGCAATGATCTAGGACAATTCTGAAGGACTAATGATGGGGAATGCTTTCCACCTCCAAAGAAAGAACTGTTGGAGTCAGATACAGATCAAAACATACTCTCTTTCACATAAGTTTATTTATGGTTTTATTTGGGGGGTTTGGTTTTGTATGAGTGTCTTCTTACAACAATGGCCAATATGGAAGTCTGTTTTACAAAATAATACACGTCAAATTGCTTAACATCTTGGAGTGGGAGGGGGGAAGGGAGAGAGATGGGTTAGATCTCATAAATTTCAGAAATGTATGTTGAAAATTTTTATTACATGTAATTTGGAAAATAAAGAATCTTTGAATTAGAAATTTTTTAAAAAGAGAAAGCCAGAGAGAGAGCAAAGTAAAAATTTCCCTGAGTTATAGGTCACCCCCTGGTCCCAAACACAATGCTTTGCGTGGAGTAAATGTTTCCTAACTATCTGATGAATTTCTTAGGTTTAATATAAAGGATAACTTTCTCTTCAAGTACACAAAACCAGTCATACTCCCAAATTCCAAATCAAAGAAACATGGTACAGGGGGGAGGGCAACTTGGTTGAGGGGAGGGGCACTGCACCATTTTGCTTCAGTAAATTACTGGGTAATAAATTGCCTATAGAATGAGAGGCATGATCCACACCATGTCCTCTGCCCTAGTCCAGCTACCCTTAAGGGTATTTTGTTCAGTTGTGGGCACTACACTTTAGGAAGATGGGAGAAAATCTGAAGACCATACCCTAAGATCATTTGAAGATATTAAGGGTGTTAATTTGGGAAAGAGGGCTTAGAGCCATCTTCCAGAATTTCCAAGAGGGTCTACCCCAGAAGTAGAACAATGGGTAGAAGTTCCAAATGGGCAAATTGAGGCTTAATGTTAAGAAAAAAAATCCCTCTCAATTGGAGCTGTCTATCAATTGAAGGAACTGACCTAAGGATTCCTGATAGTGGGTTCCCTTATGACTGGCTGGATGACCATTTGCTGAGCATGGTATGGTGGGAAATTCAGGTATAGGTTGTCCTAGATGCCCAGTGAAGTCCCTTCCAATCTTCAAATTCTGGGATTCTATTATCACTATCCATCTTCAAGTAGAGACTTGGTGGCCATTTGTTGAGTACTTTTAGAGAAAATGGCTTTCAATCTCCCTCCATTCTGACCCATTTTATGACTCTGTTTACACTCCTTGATGATTCCTGAAAATTTGTAGTAGGAAGCCCCATTTCCCATCAGTGAGCAAATTTTTTCCTTGAATAGTCAGAAGGGAGGGCAAAGTCCATCCTGGATATGAATAGGAGAGTACCTTAAATACATAATGGTCAACTACAGTCTGTTTCAGGAATGCTATTCTCTCCACAGGCCTGCTGAAAGCTGAAGGGGTCATGTTACCACATTTGGAATGTCTGAGATGTAGAATTGCCCAATCTCCTGAGAACAGGCTTACTGGGGACAGTGGAACTTAAATCATCTGTACTCCCTGCCTGGGCCAGATGGGCAGTATCTAAGCCCCCTTCCCTGAAACCTCAAGGAGTTCCAAAAGCCCTCTCACCAATAATGGCCCCGGGACTCAGGAGGCCAGATGTGGATCTTCAATATGTTTGCTTTAAGAATTTTTCTGCTTTGTTTTGTTTTTTACTCTTTGAGAGAAATTGCCAATTCCTAGAAGAGAAAAACAAAACCGCCTTCACACAGAGTTCACTAAAGTTTGCTGACCCTCCACTGATCCATCAATGTCTTGGGCATTGCCAAGAGTTCTTAGGGCAATATTTGTTTCCCCTTCATCAGTGGAAGGCACGTAAAACTATATTTCACCTCTCATGTCTCCTTATTGCCAATAGGAGAAAGTCCAAATTCCTCATCCTGAAATTCAAGACCTTCCAGTCTGGTTCCATCTGAGTCTGACTCTAATATACGAATGGACGGAGAAGGGAATGATCTATGTGCTAAGAGCCGGGGATAAAAGTTTAAAAGGCAGACCTTGCCCACAAGGAGTTTGCATTCTAAATAACACACATGGCAGTGTTTGTGATGACCTAGAAGGAATATTTTTGGCTTGGAAAGTTGGAGGGAGGGTTAGTAAGTGGAACCAAATAGGGGTACTTCTTTTCGAGTAGCAATATAGTTAATTTATCATGATTTCAGAATAAGAAAGGTGGCAGGGGACTGGCAGGGAGTAGTGGACCAGGTGGCATGGTAGTGTGTGATAAAACCAGAAGTTCAGTGAAACATGGCTGGAGTTGGTCTTAGATGAAGGGAATAACTCAAAAAACCATCAATCACCAGGAGTTCCAGGGACAGAACTCTAATCCAATCATATCATTTCCTGTTGTGTCCCCTTAAGTAGCTCTGCTTCTGTGTGACCCTGTACAAGTCACTTAACTCCATTGCCTAGCCCTTGTTCAGTGAAACATGGCTGGAGTTGGTCTTAGATGAAGGGAATAGCTCACTCAAACAACCATCAATCACCAGGAGTTCCAGGGACAGAACCCCAATCCAATCATATCATTTCCTGTTGTGTCCCCTTAAATAGTTCTGCTTCTGTGTGACCCTGGACAAGTCACTTAACCCCATTGCCCAGCCCTTGCAGCCCTTCTGCCTTGGAACCAATACACAGTATTGATTCTAACTCAGAAGGTAAACATTTAAAAAATATGTCCTGCTCCCTATATCCATTTTTCTGCTTCTGCTCCTGTTTCTTACCCCCACTATACTTTCCTGAATTTTTGTTCTCTCTCCTACTCTCTATCTGTTTGAATCATGCCCACTGTTAGCACAATCAAGAAGGCAGAACAACTGAACCTTAGGAACAAGGAAAACCTGTTGTCAGTAGAACTGAGTCAAGAATGAGACTTTTCACTATTCTAGGGCTGCCTCTGGCTGCCACATCAAAGCTGGAGTGAACAAAACTTCTTTGCTGGTATCTATAATGTGTGAATATGAGATTAACTCTCCCTTTGCCCACTTTTAGATTTAATCACCAGAAGTGCATACACCCCACTTATCCTTAAGTATGGGGAGGTCTGTGACCCACGTATGCTATAGTGGGTGGCAAATAAAAAATGATTGACTGCCCCCTGGGCAGTCTTAAGCAAAGCTAAAGCTGCAATTGGTCCACGTAAAGTGGGGAAAAGGCACAGGAAGTGACGAAAGGAATGGTCTTTAAAAGTGGGGAAAACTTCCTGTGAGGAACTCTTTGGGTCTCCAAACTTAGCCTTGAAGGAGTTCCAGCTTGGGATCCAGGACTGCTCTTGGATCTTCCTCTACGACTACCACATGGGTGAGTGAAAAGGCTGATTCCTTTTCCTGACTTTTCTGAAGGTACTAGCCTCCAGAGAGGCCCCTTATCTTGGAGGAGGCCTCATGGCTAGAACCCTTGTTTAATTTACCTCTGGGTCCCCCTTTGCTGGGGCTTCTGAAGCCCTGCCTGGTTCAGTTCAGGCTGGAATAATTATCTTCTCTCTTTCTCTCTCTCTCTCTCTCTCTCTCTCTCTCTCTCTCTCTCTCTCTCTCTCTCTCTCTCTCTCTCTCTCTCTCTCTCTCCCTCTCTCTCTCTCTCTCTCTCTCTCTCTCTCTCTCTCTCTCTCTCTCTCTCTCTCTCTCTCTCTCATTTCCCTTACTTTCACTCTTTCTCCTTTTGTAAATAAATCACCATAATATATTTTTGGTAACCACATTTTTATACATTTAGTCCAACCTTTAACTTTTAACCCTTATAAATGTTAGACTGTTGTGGCAGAACTTGTTGTCATGCAAGATAGAGAAAGCAAATGAGAGGAAAATAGGAAGAGAAAGAGGGAGAAGAAGGGAGAAAGAAGATAAAAAGAAGGAGAGGAAAGAAGTCTTTTCTCTAGGCTAAACATGTCCAATCCTTCAACCCATCCCCACAAGAAATAGACTCAAAGCATTCCACCATCTTTCTCTAGGCCACTCTCTCCAACTCATCAATATCCTTCCTGACCAGGGACGCCTAGAATTGAACACAACCTTCCAGGCTGAGATCAAAGATGTTCTCCCCTATCCAGGCTCCAGAACCTACTCTACTATTCTCCAGTTTGTCCTGGCATGCCTCCACTGCATTCAGGCTACCCTTTCTGTCACCCATTGGGATATCCTGCCTTACCAGTCCCTTAGACCTGCTTCTCCTGGCATTAAAATGAACAGTTTGGACTAGTCCCTTCCACCTCTAGATGGGCTAATCCTGAGTGCTTCATCTCTCTAGGCCTCAGTTTCTTCATCTGCAAAATGAGGGCATTGACCTAAATGGCCTGGGGTTCCTTCCAGCTGTAGATCTGGATGAAGCATTAAAGCTGCAAGGAGAGGTCCTTAGAGAAGTCTCCAACCTTTACAAATCTGAGGACTCCTTTTGCACATTAAAAAATTTCACAGACTTCCCACTTGTTACTAGTTGTACCATTCCTGTGCCTGGATGGAGAACATGCCCCATGAGCCAGAGTTAGCATGGATCCTGCAGCTCTTCCACGTGAGCTTTCTGCCATCAATCACCACTGCCATGCACACATTTGAAAAGTAGTAGCACAATTCTGCATGGCACCATGTCCTCAGTGGGCAGAAGATAAACGCTAAATCCTTCCTCTGCGCCACCCAACAGATGGTGTTTTTTTAATGGATCAAAATGAGGTTTCAGGCCAACCCACCGACAGGAACCCCTTGCCCTAGAGCGAGAAATGAAAAATGATGGAATTTTAGAGCTGGAGGGGATATAATAGATGAGGTCCAGCCCCCTCCTCTTTATAAAAGGAGAAACTGAGGTTCGGGAGGGACTCTGGGGTTCTCATAGCTAATTAGCATTTCCTTCCCTAAGCGTCCCATTCTCTATTCCAGCTTCCCTTAAAAGGAAACAAAACCTTCTCAGCTGTAGGACCCTGGGCAAGTCATTTTATCCCATCGGCCACTTTTGAGGATATTTCCATCCTTTTAGTCATCCAAGCTCCATTTCTTACATCCTCCCCTTCCATCAATTCACTCATCTATCCACCTAATAGAGTCTTTCATCCCTGCTTAGCTGGACTGTTGCAACAGTCTCGTCTCTCCCTACTCAAATTCATTCTTCATACAAATCTACCAAGTGGACAAGCATTTATTAAGCCCCTACTATGTGCTGGGCATTATGCGAGCACTGAAGACATAAAGGAAGGAGAAGACAGTCCGTGCTTTCAAAGGAGCTTCCAGTCTAATGGGGGAAACAGATTGCAAACAACTATGGACAAGCAAGATCTGTGTATACATCTACATATACATATACTCACACATATATTTAACATGATAACTTGATCAACAGGGAAAGCATTGGAAAAGACAGTGATGAGGGAAGGTTTCCTATAGAAAAAGGGGATCTTAGCTGGAACTCGAGGAAGCCGGGGAAGCCAGAAAATGGACATCAGGAGGAGACAGAGATGAACATACAATTATTAAAGGGATTTCCTTTTTCAATTTAATTTTTATTGTTTTAATTACATGTTGATACAATTTTTAATCATCATTTTCTGGCTTTTAACTCATTTTTTTTTCAAAGTAGGCATCCATATAATCTTCCCAAGCACGGCTCTAACTCTAGTCACTCCCTTCCCGACTTGAAAACACTCCTTATTGCCTTGTGAATCAAACACAAATTCCTGGTTGGGTATTTAGGATTCTTCACCACGTGACGTTCTCCCACCTTTCAAAGCTTACTATATGTTCCTCCCTTCATCCAGGGTGTGGTCTAGCCCAAGGGGCCTTCTTGCTGCTCCTCGAACACTATCCCATTTTTTGTCTCCCTCCCCGAGCATCCCTCTGCCCCTCACCCCGGCAACGCCTCTTCTTCTCCTTTGAGAATCCCAGGCTGCCCTCAAAACTCAGCCCATGCAGGAAATGAGGTCATTTCCCATCATTCCATGGGCTAGTGTGCTCCCCGCCCATTTTCTGATGTGTACTTTGTGTATTTCCTGTCTGTGTATGTGTTTTCTCTTCCACAAGGATGTATGCTCTTGGTGGGCAGATGTTTCTTCTTTATCTTTGTCCAGCACAGTACTTGGCCCATTGCCAGTGCTTGATAGATACTTAGACGAGGCAAGTGGACCAAAAAAGTCAAGACGAGATCCTTGGAGAGGGCAAAAGGATTGGGAAAAGCTTCCTGTCAAAATGGCACCTGAGCTGAGCCGGAGGGAAGTCAAGACTCCAAGAAGTGAAGGGGAGAAGGCAAGGGTGCAAGCATGAGGGGTGGTGCCGGAAAGAGAAGAGATGGAGGGTGTCGGCACAAGGCTCCTCTCACCCTGGTCCAAGGTGATGGGCTGGTGACGGCTGGCTGAGAGCCCAGCCCCTGAGGATCCCAGCAGCCTGAGATCAGGAGGCAAACCTTTGGGCTGCTTTCGAGCCTCTGTCAGAGGTCTTCCAGGCTCTAGGAGACTTGGGGCCTCCTGACCCTTTGACAGACATTATTGGGTTGGGCATTGTTGAATTGCCATTAAGACCTCCTCATTTGCTTGTCCATCTAAGGCTGAGAATGTTTTAAGCGTGTGCAGCATTCAGACATGTTTGTCTGTATAGAGGTGACTCCCTTACACCAAGGCCTCTCCATGAGCATCATTCCACCAGAATCTGTTCCAAAAGGAGGTGGGGCTCCGAGTGCAGTTCTCATTGGGAATATCCACAAATGCTCGCGTGGCTGACAGTGACTCAGTGTTTGGGTCACAGGGATGGGAGGTTTCGACCCTCTGAGTACTCCAGAGAATACAGAATAGAGCAATTCTGCCCAAAGGGAACGCTAACTTTCTGGGGGGGGGCCGGGCTGCCCGATGAGGGGCTATCGGTGCCACCTGGTGGTTCCCCAACGCTCCAAGAGTCCAGGATTCTCAGCTCCCTGAGGAAAGATCACCCCCAGAATAACTCATAAAACAAGTTCTGAATGGATTGTACGTGAGCATTCCGGGGGACCTTGGGGCTGCCCAATGAGAGGCTATCGGTGCCACCTGGTGGTTCCCCAAATCTCCGAGAGTCCAGGATTCTCAGCTTCGTGAGCAGAAAATCTCACTCACTTCTACATTTCCACACTCCCAAAGCAGAAAATCACACTGAAGACCCTTTAAAAGGTCGCTTCAGAAAACAGCGTAAAAGTCACTGCCTTCTTGGCCAGTGCGAGCCATAGTAAGGCTTCTAGAATCTTCCAGAAGAGCCCAGGGAAAACGGTATCAGGGAGCTGAATGTGAAAGGGCCTGAGAGGGAAAGAGACCAAGAAAGCAGGACCTTTAAAAGGAGAATGTTATAGACTATCCAACACCTCCCCCCAGCGGTGAGACCGAGGAACTGAGGGTGATGCACCAGAATAAAAAGGAAGAGGTTAGGGCTGGAAGACACTGATGTGGTTCAGTCTAGACTCCGTGACCCCACTGGGGGTTCTCTTGGCAAAGATACTGGAGCGGTTTGCCATTTCCTTCTCCAGCTTATTTTACAGATGGGGAAACTGAGTCAAGCAAGGTTAAATGACTTATTCGTCTAGTAAGTCTCTGAGACTATATTTGAACTCAGAGCTTCCTAAATCCAGATCTGACACTATCCACTGCACCACCTCATTGCCTGAAAGACACTTCAGGCATCATCCAATCCATCCCCACCCTAGGATTAGAGACATAGAGATGGAAGAAACCTGGACACTGACTAGTTCAAGCTCCTCTCTTTACAGATGAGGAAACTGAGGCCCAGAGAGGTAAATGCAGCTACATGGCACAATGAATATAGAACCACAGGTCTTGGAGTAAGAAAGGAGATATGAGTTCAAATCTGGCCTCAGACACTCTCTGTGTGACTATGAGGGAGACATGTAACCTCAGTCTGCCTCAGTTTCCTCATCTGCAAAGTGGGGATAATACTGGCCCCTACCTCTCAGTGAGAATCTAAGAAAAAATAGGGAAAGTGCTGAAACCTTAGAGTTCAATAGTAAATAACATCAAAGGGAAAACCTAAACTCGGTTCCTAGGACTCCAGATCTAATGCTCTTGCCACTGGTCCATGTCATTTCCTCATGTTAGAGAGGAGAACCAGGCAAGACAAAAACTGACTTCACAGCCCAGAGCCACATCCTGGGTCCTGCCTGAGGGTCCTGTGCACCTTCCTCTGGGCCTTGAGTGCCACCATTGAGTCACTGTGAAAGCCAAGAACTCCAGTGTGGTAAGAGAGGAAACTGGCGCCCAGAATTCACTGAATCTGGTCCTCCAAATGGGACGGAACCTTAGACATCTAGCCAGCCTCTCTATTTGACAGAGGAAGAAGCTAAGAGCTGAGGAGATGGAGCTTAAGTGAATCCCAACAGCCCTCAGCTGCAGGCAGCTCCAGAGATGTGAGCCCAGACCCTGGGGCTGGCAGTGGCTTTTCCTCAGAGGAAGCGGTCAGGAGCTCCCTGACTGAGCCATTCCCAGCTCTACCAGGGCTCAGGCGGTCTTTGTGGGCAAGACTGGCATCTACCAGCAACATGGCAGAGCTGCTGGCTCAGGAGAGCTGCCTTCTCCAGCACATTCTGGACCCTTTCCAAAGGGAGGGAGGGAAGAAATGGCGCTGACCTGTCCCCTTGAGTCCCAACCCATTGGGGCTGCCTCCCAGAATCTCCCTGGTGACCTTTAATGCCTTGTGAACAGGGCATTGAGCAGAGGGAGCATAAGGAAGAAATCCTGGCCCAGGGGAAGAGCCCTGAGCTTGGAGTCTGAAGCCCCAGCTCTGAGGCGAGGTTCCAGCACTCACAATCTAGTGTCACTCTGGACACAAAGCTCAGTCCAGGTGCTGGAGATGGACCGGTTAAAGGGAGCCAGTTTCTGCCCTCCAGGAGCTTCCATTCTGCTGCCCAGATGTATGAAGGGTGCAGATGAGCAAATATGAGGTCATTGGAGGGGGAAGGGAGCACTAACTGCTCACAGATAGAGGACAGGCCTCCTTGGGAAGGTTACCCATGGGGTGAGCCTTCAGGAGAGTTAAGGATGTCTAAGAGATGGAGGGGGAGAGGAAGGAAAAGTCTAGGCCAAGGCACAGAGGTAGCAGATGACGTGCCTAGAGGAAGGGACAGTGAGCAAGTCAGTAGAGCAGCAGCACAACATAGTCAAAGAGAAAACTAACAGGAAGTCAGGCTGGACTGCTAGAATGGAGCCAGATCATGGAGATCTGCAGAAGTCAGAATTGAGAAGGTCGTCTTTCGAGAGAGACATCGATAGGGGCCTCGGAAGGTATTCTGGAAGAAGGTACACAGCCAGACCTGTTTTCAGGCGATTTTAGCAGCTGTGTCAGGGAAAGAGACCAGAAGCCCCGAGATCAGTGAGGAGGCCATTAATTATCCTTCCAGGGAAGTGTTGATGAGAACCTCAACTGAGGAGATTGTGATATGAGTGGAGATAAAAGAAGACACGGCAGAAATATTATGGAGGTACATAAGGATGACCAAGAGCAAGGGAAGAATCAAGGATGACTCTGAGGTTCTATGTTCTGAGATCCTCAGTTTTCTCATCAGTAAAATGGATGTAATACTCTTCCCCACACAATCTTCTTTACTGAGTTATAGTGAAGAAAGCACTTTGCAAATCTCATTGCACTATAGAAATACTGTATAGAAAAATAGAGGACAAAGGAGTTATGTTTATTGGCCCCCAAGAAGTCCTAAGAGCTGTACACTCTCCCTCACATACATGTCCCCCACCCTCCCCATGCTCTTATTTTGTCCTTTTCCATTCATGGAGAATTCTAGAATCTCCACATTGGAAGAGATCTCACCATCCATGGCAGATCTTACAAGTTCTACCTTTGCTTGATAGAGCCAGTGAGGAGGGAACCCCCATCCCCTTCACACACACACGTCACAACATCCCACCACACTTTGGTACAGCTCTAAGTTTTAGGAAATTAATTTTCTCTTTCAATTTGATCTGCCTCCAGCATACTCCAAAGTAGAGCTAACATTTCCCCACTCCTGGACAATGTCACTCTATGAACACCATCTAAGATCAGCTCATTCATTTTCTAGGCTGCCCTATCATGTGACTCATATTGAGCTTGTAGTCCACTTAGGTCCCAGACCTTCAGAGGCACTGCTATCTCCCCCCAGGGTCCCTGATCTCCGCTTATGAAGCTCGTTTCTTAAATCCAGGAGAACGACCTGTAAAGCGAACATGCCTCTCCTCCCTTTTCATCCTGGGCTAAATCCATTATCCATTTTTACTGTGTCATGGACAAATGTGCTGATGGATAAACTCTAGGCTGTCTATCTGGTATCTATCCTCATGAGGGTCATAGATACTGTTCATCCACTTGGTGTTTCCTGTATGGATAGATAGGCTAGACCCATTTGAGTGTGGTTCCATAGGTTTTGCAGCACGCTGAATCTTGAAGAAACCAGCACAAATCTGCAAACCAGCACCTTGCCATCTACCTTCCCTCTTCAGTGTAGGAATAGTTCAACATGGATTAAGTGTCTGCCATATACCAGGTACCTTCTAATGGGGAGACAATATATACATTTTTACAAATAAAGGGGTGCAACTGGGGGGCTCAGTGGATTGAGAGCCAGACCTAAAGATGGGAGGATCTGGGTTCAAACCTGGCCTCAGTCACTTCCTAACTGTGTGACCCTGAGCAAGTCACTTAACCCCCATTGCCTAGCCCTAAACACTCTTCTGCCTTAGAAGCAGTACTTAGTACTGATTCTAAGATAGAAGGTAAGGATTAAAAAAATAATAAACAAATAAATAAACAAACGAATGAATAAATAAATGAAATAAAATAAAAAGAATGATTCTAAATTTCTGAATTAATCTGACTTTTATCACAAGTGTGTAAAGCACAAAAGTCAGAGGCATGTAGCCATACCCAGCTTGGTCTGCGACCTTGAGTCTTTAGGTCCTATACATTTTTTTAAACCCTTACCTTCCATCCTGGAGTCAATACTGTGTATTGGCTCCAAGGCAGAAGAGTGGTAAGGGCTAAGCAAGGGGGGTCAAGTGACTTGTCCAGGGTCACACAGCTGGGAAGTGTCTGAGGCCAGATTTGAACCCAGGACTTCCAGTCTTTAGGCCTGGCTCTCTATCCACTGAGCTACCCAGCTGCCCCCTAGGTCCTATACATTTTATAAACAAAGACAATGACCCAAAAGGGGTTCTGAACAAGAATCCTAAACAGGGTTTTTGAAATAGACTTCAGGAATAAATTTCAGTAATAGGAGTTATTGTCCCAAGGTATCCCCCATCCTTTCTCCTTCACTTTCTCAGGTGACTTGGTCATCAAACAGTGGTGATAGGGGTTGAGTTTCCCTATGTTACAACCTCTAGAGTGTGAGGCAAGGTCAGGAGAAATTACACACTTTCATCATTGCAGGGGCTTTTAACACCATTCCTACTCCGATCCAGTGTTCTCCAAATCACACAGTAACAGCCAATCAAACGTTTGGAGAAGAATCCTAAGAAGTGGTTAAAAGCTGCTTAATTAAATTTCTTCTGACAAAGTAAATATGAAATGAGAATGACAACCTCAAGATGTATTGCTATTATTACTACCTGGAAGGACTATGGGAAAACAGTCACAAGGATTCACCGAGGGTTAAACTGAATTGGCACCATCATTCCAAAAACAACGTGGAACTACGCTGTAATAAAAGTTGTTCAACTCTGTATGTCCTTTGAATGTTTTATAATAGGTACTTAACATATTCCTGGCACCCAGTAGGTGCAACAGAGATGCTCAATCCCTTCTCTTCTCCTTATGATTCTGACTGTAGAGAGTACAGGGCTAGATTGGCCTGGAGAGTCTCTGAGCTCCATCCCAACTCTGGGCTTCTGTGATTTGGCTTTTATTGAGCTCCAACAAAACACGCAGGGTGCATAATGGGTTTTGTGTCAGCAGTTGTATAGAATTCATGCATCATTTGGGCTTAATAGGAAAAATACAAACTCATTTGGAAACATTCCTGATTTCGTGGTTGCTTTCTCTAATCAGGCCTGTGTTTTCAATTAACGACTTTTTATAAATATCTGCTATCACAGGGGGAGGAGGGTGCCAAGACCAGAAAGAAGTCTCCCTATTCTTGGAAATAGGAAGAATCTTTAAAATAAATCCCTTTCTAACATAACGGCTTACAGTACTGTTGTCTTAGAGCAGCTTTTGCCAGGAGAGGAGGTAGAGCCCAGAGAAGAGCCCATGGATGCTCAGCTCGATCCTCTCATGTCACATCTCACTTTTTCCCCGTCTCTCTAGCATGCCCTTTGGGAACTCCATTTTATTGTTAACAAACTTGTCCTTTATATTAGTGTTATGATTAAAATCCTATGGAGGCAGTGTTGTTATACATAAAAATTAATCTGGAGGCTTCTTCCCAGATTTATAGGCATTTACTAGGAAAGAGAAAGAAAGAGAGGAAAAAAAGGGTTTTCAGCCTTTCTAACTTTAGATAAAAATCTGATCTTCCATTGCAGCCACCACTCCAAACCACCACTTGTCAAAGATGGCCTGGTGAGATGAGAGAGCCAAGAGAGAGCAATCCCAGAGAGCCAATTAGCTCAAGAGATAGTCCAGAGAAAGGGAGCTCTCAGCTTCTCCCTGACTTTTCAAAACTGTAGCTCCTCCCACCCCTGGATCATAGGCTAATGGCTTTCAAACATCCGGGACATGATGCCTGTGCTGGGATGCTGGCACTGATGCCAGCCCCCAGATGGGGGACTCTCCAGGGATGCTGTGCTGGGATGTAGCATCAGACAAGTGTCTCGGATTCCTATGTTGATCCACGAGGGTGAGTCTTCTAGGACTGTCTTGGGTTAAAGGTTTCCCAGATAATTTTACTTCACACAATATATTAATTTATAATTATTTATTAGTAAAGGTTAGAGACAGACATTTATTTTATATTATATTGTTATGTTATATTATATTATGTTATGTTATATGATGTGATGTGATGTTATTTTATGTTATATTATATTATGCTATGTTATATCATATATTGCATTATATCATATCATATCATGTTATAATATATTACATTATATATTATATCATATTATATTATGTGATGTTATATTATGTTATGTTATATTATATTATGTTAATTATTTATATTATATTATATTGTATTGTATTATATCATATCATATCATATCATATCATATTATATCATATCATATTATATTATATTATACTATACTATACTATACTATACTATACTATACTATATGATATGATATGATATGATATGATATGATATGATATGATATGATATGATATGATATTATATTATATTATATTATATTATATTATATTATATTATATTATATTATATTATATTATATACATACACATTTCAGGAATGTCTCATACGAGTGCATAAGGGCCCAAATATATGGCATATTTCATCATGGGTCAAACTACATTTGGGTGTTTCTTACTATATTAAAAAATGACTGGGGGCAGCTGAGTAGCTCAGTGGATTGAGAGCCAGGCTTAGAGATGGGAGGTCCTAAATTCAAATCTGGCCTCAGACACTTGACCCCCATTGCCTAGCCCTTACCACTCTTCTGCCTTGGAGCCAATACGCAGTATTGATTCCAAGATGGAAGGTGAGGGTTCTAAAAAAAAATTATGACTGATGGATGTATTAACAAGGAATCATTAGGGGGAATTCTCCTTTTCTGGCACAAGGATTTTACAATTAAAATAAAATATCAATGGATGGAAAGGTCAGAAATGGATGTAGGATCCAACACCCATAATGGATTATATTTGGATATTTAGCATATCCAAAGGCTGACGCAGTCTTATGTTGTAGTGTCTGATTTCTAGAGATAGCTTCTCTTGCTTTTTATCTTTTTAATCCTTCTGGAATCATGATGGTCTTCATATCATTTTCTATGGGAGATCTACTTTCCTCATCCAAGTTATTGACAATATCTTTCCCTAAAGTTGCTTTAAAAAAAAATCTTAGTCTATAGACTTTTAGGATAACTTCACAATTCTCCCTCAGGAGAATGAGATACTGCCCAGTATCTAATACTACATACAAGCACATGTATAGCCTGATGATAACACAAAATAATGTTCCAACATATGTTTTTACAATAATAACAAACTTGGTAAGGATGTATGGCTAGGTTAATAGGTTAAATTTAATATATATTTATATATAAATATGTTTATATGTAATTTATAAATTTTATGTCAAAATATTTAATATAATACAGTAAATGTCTCCCCAAAACTATAGAAATCACCTTTCTCAAAAACAAGAGAGAAATATGCGTACCCACAGGGGTTGTTGATACCTGGGATCACTGGTTTATTAGTGCCCCATTCAACAATGTAACACTTAAGTCTATGTATTTTAAAGAATAGATTGATTATTTAAAAGTTAAATCCACACCATCTCTAAAATGGTCATGATTATCCGTACAATATGAGATTTTTTTCTTGGTAAAAACTTGGCATAGACTTTAATACAACAGCAAGATAGGTTTACCCAGTGTCAGTGTAATTGTACTTGAGAGCAATGAATCCAAGAATCTTTTTCTCCAATTTTGATGGCAGTCAGAGTAGTCAGCAACACTTGGAAGGGGCCTCTCCAAGGAGGCTGAGTGCCTTTAGTCCACTGAGAGCATTCAATGTAGAGATCTAAATCTGAATAGTCTAAAGAACTAGAGGACTCATAATGGGGTTTCCCACCTATGTCCACTACTGATGTACAATCATGGAGTGATTCCCCAGAGCATGGCAAAGTTAAAGGATTAAGAACTGTACAGCACTGAAGGGTGACATTTTCATTCCCTAGCAGAGCTGTTTTATACCTAGCAAGACTTTGATCTGAAAATACCTGTTTTCCCTGTCAGAGTAGTAATGCCTCGACATTGTGGGAACAGGGAACCATTAAAGGAGAAGCCAGGATTATGGCTTCTATCAATACAATAATCTAATACTGTTCTCAAGGACTCATGATGAAACATTCTATCTACCTCCAGAGATAAAACTGATCAACTGTGATTGCAAATAAAAGGAAAAATTTTCTCACTTTTTTTTTGTGGCAACATGGCTTAAATGGAAATGTTTTGCATGATTTCACAGGTACAATTTGCTTGCCTTCTCAGTGGTGAGAGGAGGATCTGGAGGGAGGGAGAGAATTTAGAAATCAAAATGAAAGAAAAAAGAATGTAATAATAAATTTAAAAATAAAACAGAGACTCAAGGAGGTGAGAAAGATGGAACTTCTACCAGCATCCTTATCTCTCTACCTGGTCTGCATGTGCCCACAAATCCATGGCAATGATGTTTGATCTCTCTGTTTCTTTCCAGATTTTAGGCGAATTATATATAGAATAGAACAACATAAAATACTAAGCTTCAAAAGGTTAGATGAGCCTTCAGAGGACCTTGCATCCACCAGAGCTGAAGTTAACCTTGGCAAATCAGCACTTCAAAACAGTCTGCTTGACTCAGCCCAAAAATGGATCAAATTAGACCTTGAGACACTATATGGCTAGAAAGTGAGCAACTCCCTCATCAGCTATGCCACACTCAGAAGTGAAAATGGTGGGAGGAATTCTCTGTGGCTGCTACTTTAAGTTTGAACCCGTTTTTCCCAGGACAAGGGCTTAGAGGTAAGGGAAGACAATGCCCTGTTTCAGATTTTGGCTCTTAATATATCTCCTCAGTAAATGTCCCTTTATAAAAGGTAAGTGATGTTCATTGGTTATCAATAATATTAAGCTAAGTCAATTCAACAAGAATTTATTTATTAAATGCCTACTAAGTGCTAGAAATGCAAAGAAAGGCACAGCATGCAAACAGGGATAAACAAGGAAAGCTCTATAGATAAGATAAATTGGAGACAATTAATAGAAGTTGCTAACATTAAGGGAGATTGAAGAGACCTCTTGTAGAAAATGGGATTTTATCTGGGACTTGAAGGAAACCAGAGAAAGAAGGAGGTAAAGTTCAGCAAGGAGATCATTCCAGGCATGGAGATAGCTAGTGACAATGCCCAGAGTCAAGAGCTGGAGACATATCTTTCCAGAGTGATTACACAGTATTTTACTCTATATTTTATAAGTTTTAATTTCAAGTGTGTGTGTGGCAGCTAAACAATATACAAGCTTAGGTCTCATTAAACTCTCTGGTGCTCATATCATACATTTCCATTTTGGGGACCAATTCTCCCCAAAATAAAATAATGTTTTCACAAGCATCATCCAAACTGAGCTACTGCAAATATTGAACAGTTGAAGTGGATAACTGTATGCGTTTTTGAATGGTGTGAAATAGAGGAAAATTAAAAACTTAAAAAGAGAAATTGTAAAAATTAAACAGGACAGAGAGGAAAAGACATCTATCTGGCCTCCTATCTTAATGTCTACAGTTGAGGAACTCATATCTCCATTACAAAAACCTATTAAGACTCAAGCAAGTGACTGATAATGCCCCCAAACCTAGAGGGTGAATGCATTGTCTTTTTCTGGGGCAGGCCTAGTCATTTAGCCATAAATTGTGGGTGGAAGAATCAGGAGTTTAGAAATAGAAACTGGTACAATAAGACTCCAGCAGGGCTCCTGCTTCTCATGATGCAGACCACAGTGCCCCTCAAGGGAACTAGAGTCATTGTAGGGGATCCCAGAGGAATAATGGCTTATGACATGGGGGTGGGGATGGGGGTGGAAGGAGCTTTAAAACCAGAATTGGTGATTTTCCTCTTACTGCTCATGATGCTTCATTCCCACTAATTCTAATCTTCTCCCTTGCCCCTAGTAAACAGCCTCATGTCATCCTTAAGTTTGGGGGCACTTACTATGATAGTCTCTTGGACACTGGGGGGGGGGGGTAATTCCAGATTGGTATTGGTGAGCAATCCCAAATCTGAATGTGATTCCACTGAGTCTTTGCAGTTTTAGTGACAGAGAAGTCTCAAAATGTTTGTAAGCTTTCTCTTCACCTGGTGTCCGTGGAGCCTCTGTCAGAACACTCATTTTTCCTGAAGCTAGATTCACCTCTGAATTTCATGGAGAGACATCTCTTCTGTAAACTCAGCACCACAAGATCATTCTCTCCAGATGGCTATTTGTGCCTACAATTGCTTGAAGATTCTTTGTCTTTATTCCCAGTTCTCTTTCCTGAGAGTCAGGAGATAGTAGCCTCTTCCTTTGACATTCCAGTAGACATCCTTGAATCTCTCTGGCCCTCCTCCCCTTCTGATGCAGACCAGCTTAAGTCAACTGTTCCTATTCAGATTAAGACAAAAGGTTGCCCCTCACACCACTTCCATTCCTCAGTATCTTTTCACCAAGGAAATTTTTGAAGGGATATTACCAATAATTGACTCATTGATTGATCAAGGGATAATAATTCCTTGCAAGTCTGAATATAATTCATCAGTTCTCCCAGTAAAAAAGCCTCCTCCAGTCCCTGATGGGAAACCTGTTTATCATATTATGCAGGATTTATGTCTAGTTAATTCATATGTTACATCTAGGAATCAAGTGGTGCCAAACCCTGCCACTATCATTTCTTCTATACCTAGTAAAACTACAAGGCTAACATTGGTAGACCTCTGTTCTGTTTGTTTATTTTTATTCCTATCCATATAAATTCTAGGAATATATTTGCTTTCACCTGGAAAGGTTCTAAGACACATGGACTTAATTGCCCCAGTGATATACAGATAGCCCAATTTTATTCTCTCAGATTTAGCTACTATCATTTTTAAGGGTTCTAATTTAATTCAATATATGAACTGTTTGCTTTTAGTGGTACCATATGCAGAGATATGCCAGGAAGATACTAAGCATCTCTTCTTAGAGCTCCACTGGATATGTCACAAGGTTTCTAGGTCAAAAATGCAGAGATGCCTTCCAAAACTGGAACATTGCTGTTTTATTTTAACTATAAGAATTTTCTCTATTTCTCCCAAGTTCATTGAAGCTACTCAACAAGTCTCTGCTCCCTCTTTTAATAGCCAACTGAGATCAATCTTGGTGGCCGTGGAATTCTGAAGACAATGGATCCCCTCATAGCTCTGATTCAAATTCAGACCCTAAACTTCTTTATTTAGACTCTGAACATCTGTCAGCTCTCACATAATTAAAATTCACCATTCTGTCTGCCCTTGCTCTAGGAATCCCAAACTACAAAAATTCACTTATGTTGTATGCACACAACAGGAGGGTGTCTTCTCATGTCTTAACTCAAGCCTTAGGACCTACACAATGCCCAGAGCCTATTATTCTGTACAGCTGAATGCAGTGGCTACTGAAGTACTGGCATGGTAGAAAAGGCCTCTGACATAATCCTGACTTCTCCTTTAATGGTTCTCTACTCCCACAAGGTCAAGACATTATTGCTCTGACAGAGGACACAGATTTTTTCAGATTGAAGACTTCTAAGCATGAGATAACTTTGTTAGGGAATGAAACTATCACCTTTCAATGCTGTAAAGTTCTTAATTCTGTGGCATTGCTGCCTGATTTTCCAGGCTCCAGGGAGCCACTATATGACTGTGGATCTGTAGTGGGCATGGCTGAGAAACCCCGTAATTAGCTCTCTGGTTCACCTATAGAATACTCTGGTTTAGTTCTCTACACTCTAGGCCCTCAGTGATGTATTTGGTGATATATTTGGGCTCTGATGCACCCTGATGAGACATTCCTGAAATGTGTAGATATTATATAGATTTATTGGAGAAACGAGCCTCTGTCCCAAAGAATCATAGGGGGATTGTGAGATGGACTAGTCTGAATTGCTATTCTTTTGATAGGACAACCATCTCACCTTTTGTATTAAGAACAAGGGCTAATCTGTATAAGGGAGATAAGCGCATACTCTGGGAGGATACCAGAAGCCTTGCATGACTCCCTGGCACCTGAAAGATGCCTGCCTCTTGTCTCATATGACTCCTGGTGTCTGGAAGACTGACCTCAGATCCTGACTGAGGTCAAGGCTGGTGAATCAGAGAGACCCTGGAAAGTGACATCACTGAATATATAAGTTTCAGGGGAGAGAAAAAATCACTCTTTCCTAGAGTCACAGTTGGGGAGGACCAAAAAGTCAGCTCAAAGAAGGCTGGCTTCATGAAGAGGCTTAGGAAGGGAACCGCTGGCCACAGGTGGATGGTGCCTTTTCTTTCTCTGACCTGCTTTTTAATATTTAATAAATCATTATAAATTAGGATACAGTCTCCAAAGAATTTTAATTTTAATAGTATTTCATCTGTGGTACTGTGCTGAGCACAGGAGATAAAAAGACAAACGTGAAAACACTCTCCATCCTGAAGTAGTTTAAAGTCTAGGGAATTAAAATAAAATATAAAGGAAATAAAATGTAAAATATATTTAAGGAAATTTCTGGGGAACATGGTATTTTTCTAAAGTGTGAATTTAATAGAAATAGCACCCCCTTGTTCCACTTGAAAGGCCATTTTTGGCCAGTATCAGCCCCACCCTTTGACTAGGGACTGTGTAGCTATCTGGTGCCCTGGCATGCTGGTGCCCTGGCATAGGGAAGGAGGCTTGCAGAAGTTGCCATGTGATTGATGGAATGGTGAAAAGTCAGGACTCGTACCTGGTCTGAGGTTAAGCTTGTCCAAACAGAGAGTCCCAGGAGGAGTGGTGAAAGCTGGCTTAATAAGATAGAGGGCACAGGAAACCACTCTCTCTGGCTGAATGCTTATGTCCTCTCTCCCTTCTCTGGAGCATTTAGCATTTGGCAGGCACTGGCTTGACATGCAGCTGTTTGCAGGAATTGCTGATGTAACACATGTAAAAAGGCTATTAATTAGAGCAGGTTTGTGATCAAGGGATCTCTCTCTCTCCCTAACCTTTCCTAATAAATAATTATAAATTAACAAAGAGTCTCCACAGAATTGTAATAATTGCACTAATATGAACGACAAGTTTGTTCATAATAAAATGGGGCTCTCAAAGGGCATGCTGGAGAGTCGGGGAAAAGTGAGATATGGGCATGAGAGAATGGAACTGACTAAGCATGGGCTCTCTTCTGGGCTCCACGTCTTCTCCTGGCAGGAATTGCTCTAAGATAAGAGGATTGTTAGCTGTTAAGTTAGAAAGGGATTTGTAGGTGATTTATTCTAAAGGTTCTTCACATTGCCAAAGATAAGGATGCCTTTTTATTGACTTGGAACTCCCATCCCCCCATGATAGTAGTTATTCTATAAATAGGAATTAATTTTTAAAAAATACAGTAAGAGAAAAGCAACCATGAAATCAGGAATGCTTCCAAATGGAGTTTGTATTTTTCTTATCCAGCACAAATGAAGCATGAATTCTATACAACTATTGACACAAAAGCTACTATTCACATTGTGTGTTTTTATGGAGCTAAATAAAGGCCAAATCAGAGAAGTCCAGAGTAGGAATGGAATTCAGATACCCTCAAGTCCAGCCTCAGTCATTAGGAGAAGAGAAGGGAATAAGCATTTATAATGCACCTACTGGATACCAGGAATGTGTTGTGCTTATTATAAAACCATTCAAAGGATACAGATAGTTTGACAAATTGTGGACCATAATTCCAAATTTTTTCCAGAATGACTGTCCTAATTCACAGTTCTTGTGGGAGCAGAAACACAGAAGAAAAACAACTGCATGATCACATGGGTCGATGGGGATAGGAGTGGGGATGTAGACTCTAAATGATCACCCTAGTGCAATTATCAATAATATGGAAATAGGTGTGGATCAATGATGCATGTAAAACACAGTGGGATTGCATGTTGGCTACGGGAGGTGGTAGGAGGAGGGGAGGGAAAGAACATGAATCTTGTAACCATGGAAAATTTTCTTAATCAATTAAAAAAATTAAATTAAAAAAATTCATAGTTCTACCCATAGTTAATCCATGCAACTGTTTTTCCATATTCTGCCAGGTAGTAATAATAGTGCTAAATCTTGATTTTTTCATTCTTATTTTCATATTTATTTTATCAGAAGAAATTTAATTAAGCCACTTTTAATCACTTATAAGGATTCTTCTATAGTTGTTTGATAAGTTATAACTGTGAGATTTAGATAAGATTTAATAGGAATAGGAATAGTACTAAAATCTTCTGCAATGATGAAAGGGCCTGTAATTTCTGTTTACCTTTCCCCACACTCTGAAGGTTGTAACAAAGGGAAACTGGGCCCCTACCTCCATTATTTCGTGACCAAGTCACCTGAGAAAATGAAGGAGAAAGTGGAGGATACCCTGGTCCTAACTCCTATTACTAAAATTTATTCCTGAAGTCTATTTCATAAACCCTATCCAGGAATCCTATTCAGAACTCCTTGCTGTACTCATGACACCTATTGAGTCATTGCCTTTGCTTCTAAAATATACAGGCTGGAAAAACTCAAAGTCTCACTCTAAACTGGGTGTGCCTACATGCCTCTGACTTCTGAGTTTTGCACATTCCCAACAAAAATCAGATTAATTCAGAAATCTGGCCCAGTTGTTTTTATTTCATTGTTTTTTCTAACAATGTATATATTGTCTCCCCATTAGAAGGTACCTGGTATATGGCAGACACTTAATCCATGTTGAACTATTCCTACACTGAAGAGGGAAGGTAGATGGCAAGGTGCTGGTTTGCAGATTTGTGCTGGTTTCTTCAAGATTCAGCATGCTGCAAAACCTATGGAACCACACTCAAATGGGTCTAGCCTATCCATCCATACAGGAAACACCAAGTGGATGAACAGTATCTATGACCCTCATGAGGATAGATACCAGATAGACAGCCTAGAGTTTATCCATCAGCACATTTGTCCATGACACAGTAAAAATGGATAATGGATTTAGCCCAGAATGAAAAGGGAGAAGAGGCATGTTCGCTTTACAGGTCGTTCCCCTGGATTTAAGAAACGAGCTTCATAAATGAAGATCAGGGACCCTGGGGGGAGATAGCAGTGCCTCTGAAGGTCTGAGACCTAAGTGGACTACAAGTTCAATATGAGTCACATGATAGGGCAGCCTAGAAAATGAATGAGCTGATCTTAGATGGTGTTCATAGAGTGACATTGTCCAGGAATGGGGAAATGTTAGCTCTACTTCGGAGTATGCTGGAGGCAGATCAAATTGAAAGGGAAAATTAATTTCCTAAAACTTAGAGCTGTACCAAAGTGTGGTGGGATGTTGTGATGTGTGTGTGTGAAGGGGATGGGGGTTCCCTCCTCACTGGCTCTATCAAGCAAAGGTTGAACTTGTAAGATCTGCCATGGATGGTGAGATCTCTTCCAATGTGGAGATTCTAGAATTCTCCATGAATGGAGAAAGGACAAAATAAGAGCATGGGGAGGGTGGGGGACATGTATGTGAGGGAGAGTGTACAGCTCTTAGGACTTCTTGGGGGCCAATAAAAATAACTCCTTTGTCCTCTATTTTTCTATTCATTATTTTCTATAGTGCAATGAGATTTGCAAAGTGCTTTCTCCACTATAACTCAGTAAAGAAGATTGTGTGGGGAAGATTATTATATCCATTTTACTGATGAGAAAACTGAGGATCTCAGAACGTAGAACCTCAGAGTCATCCTTGATTTTTTTTTTAGTTTGCCAGATATTTTTAATGACAATTATAAAAGACCAAAAACATCTTTTTCCCCCCAGACTGCCTTTTTAAACAAATGATTTGCTTTTAGTTACAAATACTGTATGACAATTGCTCTTGGTCATCCTTATGTACCTCCATAATATTTCTGCCGTGTCTTCTTTTATCTCCACTCATACCACAATCTCCCCAGTTGAGGTTCTCGTCAACACTTCCCTGGAAGGATAATTAATGGCCTCCTCACTGATCTCAGGGCTTCTGGTCTCTTTCCCTGACACAGCTGCTAAAATCGCCTGAAAACAGGTCTGGCTGTGTACCTTCTTCCAGAATACCTTCCGAGGCCCCTATGGCTGTCTCTCTCGAAAGACAACCTTCTCAATTCTGACTTCTGCAGAGCTCCACGATCTGGCTCCATTCTAGCAGTCCAGCCTGACTTCCTGTTAGTTTTCTCTTTGAATATGTTGTGCTGCTGCTCTACTGACTTGCTCACTGTCCCTTCCTCTAGGCACATCATCTGCTACCTCTGTGCCTTGGCCTAGACTTTTCCTCCCTCTTCCCCTCCATCTCTTAGACATCCTTAACTCTCCTGAAGGCTCACCCCATGGGTAACCTTCCCAAGGAGACCTATCCTCTATCTGTGAGCGTTAGTGCTCCCTTCCCCCTCCAATGACCTCATATTTGCTCATCTGCACCCTTTGTACATCTGGGCAGCAGAATGGAAGCTCCTGGAGGGCAGAAACTGGCTCCTTTTAACCGGTCCATCTCCAGCACCTGGACTGAGCTTTGTGTCCAGAGTGACACTAGATTGTGAGTGCTGGAACCTCGCCTCAGAGCTGGGGCTTCAGACTCCAAGCTCAGGGCTCTTCCCCTGGGCCAGGATTTCTTCCTTATGCTTTCCCTGCTCAATGACCTGTTCACAAGGCATTAAAGGTCACCAGGGAGATTCTGGGAGGCAGCCCCAGTGGGTTGGGACTCAAGGGGACAGGTCAGCGCCATTTCTTCCCTCCCTCCCTTTGGAAAGGGTCCAGAATGTGCTGGAGAAGGCAGCTCTCCTGAGCCAGCAGCTCTGCCATGTTGCTGGTAGATGGCAGCCTTGCCCACAAAGACCGCCTGAGCCCTGGTAGAGCTGGGAATGGATCAGTCAGGGAGCTCCTGACCGCTTCCTCTGAGGAAAAGCCACTCCCAGCCCCAGGGTCTGGGCTCACATCTCTGGAGCTGCCTGCAGCTGAGGGCTGTTGGGATTCACTTAAGCTCCATCTCCTCAGCTCTTAGCTTCTTCCTCTGTCAAGCCCAGAGGCTGGCTAGATGTCTAAGGTTCGGTCCCATTTGGAGGATGAAATTCGGTGAATTCTGGGCACCAGTTTCCTCTCTTACCACACTGGAGTTCTTGGCTTTCGCAGTGACTCAATGGTGGCACTCAAGGCCCAGAGGAAGGTGCACAGGACCCTCAGGCAGGACCCAGGATGTGGCTCTGGGCTGTGAAGTCAGTTTTTGTCTTGCCTGGTTCTCCTCTCTAACATGAGGAAATGACATGGACCAGTGGCAAGAGCATTAGATCTGGAGTCCTAGGAACCGAGTTTAGGTTTTCCCTTTGATGTTATTTACTATTGAACTCTAAGGTTTCAGCACTTTCCCTATTTTTTCTTAGATTCTCACTGAGAGGTGGGGGCCAGTATTATCCCCACTTTGCAGATAAGGAAACTGAGGCAGACTGAGGTTACATATCTCCCTCATAGTCACACAGAGAGTATCTGAAGCCAGATTTGAACTCATGTCTCCTTTCTTACTCCAAGACCTGTGGTTCTATAATTCATTGTGCCACGTAGCTGTGTTCACCTCTCTGGGCCTCAGTTTCCTTCTCTGTAAGGAGAAGAGCTTAAACTAGCCAGTGTCCAGGTTTCTTCCATTTCTAGGTCTCCAATCCTAGGGTGGGGATGGATTGGATGATGCCTGAAGTGTCTTTCAGGCAGTGAGTTGGTGCAGTGAAGTGTCAGATCTGGAGTTAGGAAGCTCTGAGTTCAAATATAGTCTCAGAGACTTACTAGACGAATAAGTCATTTAACCTTGCTTGACTCAATTTCCCCATCTGTAAAATAAGCTGGAGAAGGAAATGGCAAACCGCTCCAGTATCTTTGCCAGTCTAGACTGAACCACATCAGTGTCTTCCAGCCCTAAACTCTTCCTTTTTATTCTGGTGCATCGCCCTCATTTCCTCTGTCTCACCGCTGGGAGGAGGTGTTGGATAGTCTATAAAATTCTCCTTTTAAAGGGCTCTTGGAACGTTGGGGAACCACCTGGTGGCACTAATAGCCTTCCATTGAGGAGCCCCAAGGGTCACAGCAAGGAACTGTCTGAGGTCAAATTTGAATCTAGGACCTCCCAACTCCAGGCCAGCCTCTCTCTCCACTGTGCTGCCCGACTGCCCCCATCCTACACTGTTGGCGAACACACCTTGGTTTGTCGCAATCCCCTCCTTCCTTTCTAAGGCTCACAGACCATTTCTTCCATAATGGCCTATAGAATGGCTCCCAGGAATGGATTCTAGACCTCTTGCCTGGACTCTGAAGAGTCTCCCTTTTCTCTCACACGATAATGTCTTTGAACCTTCCGCCTTTGGAACCCAAGAACTCTTCACGCATCCCACAATGCGCCCCCAAAGCAGACGCCGCTCGCCTCCTGCCTGCATCCTGCCTTACAGACTTTATGTGGGAAACATCCGGTGATGTGAGCTTGTCCATCCCGCGTGCCCGACGCGGCTTCTCCTCTCTTGGCCTCTGCCGCAGCTTCCGCTCTTTCTCCATCTCCCTGGGCTTGACAGACCCTTCGTGGGAGCCCATTTTTGCTGCATGGACGTGGCTGAGTCTAGCATCAGTCCGGTGGTTGCGCGTCTGTGTCAAGAGCGCGAGGCAGGACGCACGTGGCTTCCAGGCTCTGCCTTCCCTCCCACTGGCCAGACGAGGCTCCGAAAATGAAGAAACGTGTCCCCAGGGGACGGCCGGCAGCCTCCCGGGCCCAGCCCGAGCCTGCTTCCAGCTCTCCAGAGAGCCTTTTGTGGAGCGCCCGACGCTCCTCTGCAGAGGGCGGCGTTCCTCCGGGGCATTTCTCAGAGCAGAAGCTCCGTGTTTGTTCAACTGAACTTTGGCTTGTTCAGACGTGGCTGGGTGGGGCCCTGCTTGCCTCCCCCGGGAATGGCAAAGGGGACTTTGAGGAACATTTTGTCTCTGTTTGTGGGGAAATTCCTCGCTCCAGGTGCTGTCCAGAAGGGCAGGGGTGCTGGGGGGATGGGCCTGCTGAAGGTACAGAACAGACAGTATCCTCTTCCCCACGGACAGGAGGCTGGATGGACGGGGTCCATCTGGGCTGCGGCTCGTTTCTCAAAGGAGGCAGATTTCTTTGTTCCCAGCCTTTGGCCAGTGTCTCCATGAGGCCCGGAGGAGCGTTGGGGTGGGAAGGGACACGAAGGGTCCAGCGCCTGCTGTGTGCTCTCCTCCTTCCCTGCAGAGTCCTTTGCTCTCACTGTTCTCTATGCCTGGAATGCACTCCCTCCCCTGCTCACCTTCTGAGTCTCTCCCCAGCCTGTTAAGTCCATCTCAAACGCTGCCACCCCAATCTGGTTCAAGAAGCCGTGACCGAGTCTTCTAGGGTGGCCTTGGCGGACTCAGTGGGTGCTCAATTCCTCATGGGTGGAGATCTTCAAGAAAAGTCTGCAAGACCATCAGCTGGGAAATGAGAGGGGCTCTTGCTCAGGAAAAGCTGGACTTGAGCATCACTGAGCTCTCCTTCAATTTTCTTCTCTGGCAAACTCTCCGAGGATCAGACTGCTACAGGTCTCACTCAGGGTGTTAGCCCAAGAGGTATCTCTTCGTTACTGGTATTGGTTTGAAGTGAGGAGATGGGCATGTGTTAAGCACCTACTGTGTGGGTGGGCAGTGAGGTGGCACAGTGCATAGAGTGCTTGGCCCAGAATGGGGAGGACCTGAGTTCAAAGCTAATCTGGGATGTTTACTAGTTCGTGTGACCCTGGGTAATTTTCTTTGTAAGGATATTGGAATAATTTGCCATTTCTTCCTCCAGTTTATTTTACAGATGAGGAAACTTAGGCAAATAGTGTTAAGTGACTTGCCCAAGATCACACAGCTAGTATCTAAAGCTGGATTTGAACTCATAAAGATGAGTCTTCCTGATTCTCATACCATTTTCCATCCACTGCCAGAAAGAGGACCTTAGAGACCATTTATTCTAACTCCTAGATTGAGGAAGGAGAGGAAGCGAAGGGAAGGGAAGAGAATTTGCCAACTTCAAACACTGAAACAGGACTAAATTATTCCTCGTGTAGTGCCCTTTCCACTATGCCATGTCTTACAGTTTGGTGTCCCGATGTACCAGAGAAAAAGAATTCACAACCCAGGCAGTTTCTCAGGGAAAATTCCTGGAGACATCCAGAATTTCTATAAGGAACTCCTCTTCATTAAAGTTCCCAGCTATGTAGTTCTTACACAGCAATTCTGAGTTTATATAAGCCCAGTTTCTTAAAAGGGGATGTTTTTTTCATGGACTGTGTTGCATTAAGTCTTGTCCTGTCTTGTGTATATGGTTGTTACTATCCTTTGTTCTATAATTTCTAATGAACCACATGCAGAGGTTTGAGAAAAGAGGCCCACAGTGGAGGACTTGTGTCTCCACTATAGTCTGGGTGGACTTTGTCTCCACTGATATATATATATATATATATGTACATATATATATATACATATATAAATAGGTACTTTATATTCTTTCTTTTTAGCAAAGGGTTAACAATTCCCATTAAAAGGAAATTTTGTGTGTTTGAGTCTTTGTCTCATTGGGAGGCCTGCTGGTTTGGGCTTCACCTAAGTGTGTCCATTCTTTGTTATCCATGAGCTCTAAAATAATTTGTATTCGAGAGAAGTCCTCAAAGTTATGTATTGATCACCAAGCACATTTTAAATTGATTGACTCTATCTATGCAGGTTCAGCTGGAATCTTGAGGGCCATGAGAAAAAAAGCTACAAATTTATCAGAATTGATTATTGGTATGACACTCTCTCTCATGTAAAACATTTAAATATTGATGAGGTCATCCTGGGTATTAGAATTATATATACCTCTGGAGTGTGTGTGTAAATTATATAATATAAAGGAAACTCATTAAGGTCAAAAGTTCTGTGTTATAGATGTAAGGGGGAAATAGGGTTAATTTTTAAAAGGTTGGACTTGATTATTTAAGAATGTGGTCACTAGGAATTTAATTAATTCCAAAGAGATTTTTCTATTTACAGTTTATTTACAAAATGTAGAAAGAGTGAAGCAAGAAATCAGAGAGAGGATAAGGTAAGATATCTAGCCTGAGCACTAAGTAATTTACTCCCAGCCCTGCTAGGCACAGAGAATTAGTTTCAGCTGGCCTCAGTCAAACAGGGAAGTGTCTCTCAAGAGTAGGTCTCTCCAGAGGATAGTTTTTTTTTTCAGAAAAATCTAGCAGTTAAAATTCAGCCTTTCCCTCACCATGTGTCAGTCCAGTCAGCAGATTCTTCTGCCCCTCTTCACCAGCCTCAACTTGAAAGCATGAAGAATTCCTCCAGTCTCCACTTCCAAAAAATGAAGAACTCCTCTCTCACAGGGGGCTCCACTCCAAGTATCCCAGTTCCAAGTTGAACTCCACTTTTAAAGACATTTTCTCTTGTGTCACTTCCCCTAATTCCATGTCTACCAATCACAGCTGATGTTCTGCTCTAGGACTGCCCAGAAGGAAATTAGTCGATTCTGATTCGTTACCCACTATTGCATACATGGGTCACAGACCTCCCACTTCATGATTAAGTGGGATATTTGCACTTTGGTGATTAGATCTAAATGGGAAGATCTTCATACTTAACTTTTAAGTACCATGTTTTCACTTTTTGTGATTGAATCTAAAAATAGGAAGATCTCATACTTAAAATTTAAGTAGGTTGTTTACACTTATGGGGATTAAAATCTAAAAATAGATGAGTTACAATTTAAATCTTCACAATCAGGGAAGAGATAAGTAATTTCATTGTTACAGTCAAAGGAGAGTCAAATCCAATCTTCACCCAGATCTTTCAGAAATGGATATTGGCCATTTCATTCCCTTAGAGACTCCTCTTTGGCAATTAATTCAAGCTTGGGGACAAGGAAAATTTCCTGTCCAAGCTAACATGACAAAGGTTAGAGCAAATAAATTGCGTGAAGTATGGTTTAATACTGTTCAAAACGCCTTAAATGACTTGTTTTATCCAATATTGGATGTTTACAACCAGAAATTTTAGAGGATCTTAGAATGGCTCTTCAAATACAATCTTCAGAGTATATGAACTCTTGTTATTGCTGGAGGGACTTAGGGTGATTGACAAGAACAGAAGAAAAATCTAATTCAATGACACAAGCCCCTACTGTTTCCCTGTGTTATAACCATCAGGTAGCAGGAAATGATTCCTTTAAAGGGAAAAATATTTCAGAGTGAGGTAGGACTAGTAAATATGGAAGTGCATCATCCCTTTAGTCCACCTTATTTAGCAATTTGGAAAAAAGAGTATCCCAGCTTCGATGAGAATCCTCTTACTGTGATAAAATTGATTCAAGCAATATTCAGCGGTTTTAATCCAAACTGGTGAAGATGTCACTGATCTCCTTGACACACTTCTCAGTTCTGGAAAAAAGAATGAAGTTACTGAGACTACTAATAGATTAGTAATAGCAGGATTGCCACCACTAGGACAACATGCTCAGAATTGGCCAATTGTAGACCCTCAATGGAATATTCAAGATCAGTGTTTCTTTTTTGTCCCGATTTTGTTTTTTAAAAGTTGCTACTTTTGTACTATATATCTGTACTTATGATCTACATTTCCTCCTTTTCCTTAATACAAAACTCTATAGTTTGTATTTGGTTTTATTTAACTCTTGGTTTGGTCTATTCAGCCAAAATAAAAGTATCTATAATAATAACAATGGAAATCATAATATCTGTATGTCCCTTTTACTCTTTCTCGTTGCTAACTAGATTGAAAAAGACTAAAAACAAAGGGCAGAAATAAACTTGATGAAAAACTTATCATTTGGTAAAAGAAGAAATAATAATCTATCACCTGGAATTTCTATATTGTGTCTACAAAATTAGAATGAATATGTCTGTTGTTTTGAAAGTAGCATCTAATTCTTAATCATGCTTGCTTAGAAATTTTTCAGATTCTGAACACAAAAATCATAATTCAGTATCTGCAAATTGTCTGTCAGGTTTATAGCATTATAGATGCCTTGTGTGTATTGTTATTTGTAAAAGTTTCAATAATCTTATGTTGAATAATGATCATAGACTTGGTAGATATTAAGTATGCAATTATACTTAAAAAATTAGTGTTTTAAAAGGTTTTACTGATAATTTTTATAGGAAATGGGGGTTAAGTGACTTGCCCAGGGTCACACAGCTGGAAAGTATCTGAGGCCAGATTTGATCCCAGGACCTCCCATCTCTGGATCTGACTCTCAATCCACTGAGCTACCCAGCTGCCCCCTTACTGATAATTTTTATTATAGAAATTATTCTAACTTGTGGCAAAGGATTAATTGGATATTATTTGACCTACATAAATTGATAGTAAGCTCAAAAGTAAAAGAGTGTGTTATTTCCTAACTTACCTTTCTAAAAGAATAATATTATTATGATAATCTAAATTTGGTATTCATTGTGTAGATGTAAGCAATTTATGAGAAGTTCATGAATTCTGAAAAGTTAAGCGAAATGTCAATTCTGGCAACACAGTATTAACTACAATAATTAAAAGTGTTTGATACGGAGAAATATTTCATCAATGGGTGGAATCTTGAACAAAGTGAATTAAGGTTTGAGAGAAATTGTACAGTAATTCCCTAATTAATCTAGTGTTTTAACAAATAGTGGAGGGGGGAGTTAAATGTTTAAAATGTTATTTTGAAACCTAGACTGAAACTTCTCATGGTTTCCTTATTATCTTTAATTGAGAAAGTAATGCATGCACTTAATATTGTCTGTGAAACTTTTTAAGAACTTCTTTAAAATGCTGATTTGGCAGACCTGGCCAGTTCCTGCTTGCAAAATGTGACATTCTGCTATATAGGATATATATGGAATATTCTTAAGCTTTTCTAGTCATTATGAAAAGTTTTGTAATTTAGGATTGAATTTTCAACTGGGAAATTCTGATTTTGCATCCTGATGGGTTTGTTAATATCATGTTCTTACAAGTCCTCTAATAAGGACTTTCTGTTCACAATCGCCATCCCTAAATGTGATGACTCAATTAAAGTCTAGATTTCTGAGCATCTTTCTTGAATCAGCACCAGATTCAGTTTTTTAATGAAATTTAGAAATGGTTTTCTGTTAATTATCTTTAGATATGAGGACTTATTCTGTATTACAGTGTATACTGCAGTGCTATAAAATCACTCAAACTACTACAAATTTTCTGTAACCTTGAGCATAGTTATGTGATGCTTTAAACACACTTGATCAGTCTGATAAAGGAAACTGGAGGAAATGCTTATGTCTAATGCATAAAGAGATTGACCTGACAGTTTCTTCATATGGTAGAATGTGTAACATGGATGTAAAACCTGTTAGAGAAAAAGATTGCATTTTTGAATAGTAAAAATAGTAAAAAATTTAATAGTAAAAAAGTTAAGTGAAAGGTAAAGTCTTTGAAACTTCTATAATTTTTCCCATATAAAGTTTCTAAATATATGATATTTTGTTATTCCTGTACAAATAAGACTCTTGTTTAGTATTATGAGGCATACTTTTATCATGAAGATTCAAGTGAATAAAATGGTTAAATGAATTAGAATGCAGAAATTCTTAGCTCTAACTCTAATGGAATCATAGAGTAAACTACACTATTTAAAAGGATTTAAATTGTTAAAAACATATCATGACGGGGCAGCTGGGTGGCTCCGTGGATTGAGAGCCAGGCCTAGAGACGGGAGGTCCTGGGTTCAAATCTGACCTCCTATACTTCCCAGCTGTATGACCCTGGGCAAGTCACTTAACCCCCATTGCCTAGCCCTGACCACTCTTCTGCCTTAGAACCAATACACAGTATTGATTCTAAAAGGGAAGGTAAGACTTTTTTTTTTAAGCATATCATGAATGATTTCCATCCTGTAAGTTAAAATAAGACTTGACCAATGCTTTTTAACTTTGAAAATAGTTAACCAACCTGCTTATCAGCAATGTGACTAAGACCATAAATCTAGATACCAAGAAAGTTCTGTTATTAGCACAGGAAGGGAAGTTTGTTGTGAGATTAACAAGCTACTAACAAGTGAGTAAATGGATGAGAGATGAGGTTGAATTTCTAACTGCATAATTAGATAATATTTGAAATTTATTACCATCTTTATAGAAGGAAGATTTTTCACAGGCAAGAAGAAAAGTGCTCACAAGTTCCTTTACATATTTAAAATACTAGCATTAGAAAGGAGGTTTTAAATTTAAGATTGAACATCAATCAGTTAGTTTGGGATGCTTTTAAATGCTGTATGGAATATAGCTAAATGCTATCTGGAATGCTATTAAAATATATTTTAGAATAAGCATAATTTCATTGTTTGAAAATAAACATCAATGTGATTAATATAAACCACATGAATCATGAATTTTGTTTAATCATAAGATGTTATCTCAGTTTACCATTCTGTTAAAATAATGTATGACATGAATTGAATAAAGCATCATACTTAGAGTGTTCAAATGGTAAATTCTGTTTAAAATCTGGATAATTTGGGTCATCAATTACCATTAAATAAATAATAAAACAGATAATACATAAAATATAATAATTAACATTAATTAAAATAATACTCAGTAGAGGACAAAACCTTTGAAATAATGATTGATAAAAGTAAAGTGATGAAGGTGCAAGGAATGTTGGATCTGAGTATGAAAAAAAAGTCATGTGCAGTTTTAGTAAGGAATTGTAATCCAAGTCCAATGGGAGTTTTGACTGTTTAGAGAACATTTTAGTATATAAAAATGAGAGGAGTAAAGAAAATTGTAATCTACTTGCATTACTTGAGTAAATAGAGTATTAGAAGGTAAAAGACGTGAATGTTAATGCTAACAAATTCAAGCCATTATTAATCTTTAAAATAGGTGAGAGCATTTTTCCAACTTCAAGCATGGCAGTTCTGTAATTTAAAAACCCCAAAATGAAGCTATCATTAATTTTATTTTTTAGCATAATATTTTTATTTGGTCAATTTCAAATATTATTCCTTGGTTACAAAAATCATTTTCTATCCCTCCCTCCCCTCCCCCCACTCCTCCCATAGCTGACACACAATTCCAATGGGTATTACTTGTGTCCTTGATCAGAACCTGTTTCCATGTTATTGGTGTTTGCATTAGGATGTTTGTTTAGAGTCTGCATCCACAGCCATATCCCTTCGACCCATGTATTCAAGCAGTTGTTTTTCTTCTGTGTTTCTACTCCCACATTTTTTCCTCTGAAGGTAGATATTGTTCTTTCTCATAGATCCCTCCGAGTTGTTCAGGATCACTGCACTGCCACTAATGGAGAAGTCCATTACATTCGATTGTACCACCGTGTATCAGTCTCTGTGTACAATGTTCTCCTAGTTCTTAACTGAAAATTGCCTGTTCATGTCCCTTGCCCATTTATCAATTGTAGACTAGCTTGATATTTTGTCCAATTGGTTTAGCTCTTTATAAATTTGAGTAATTAGACCTTTGTCAGAGGTTTTTGTAATGAAAATTGTTTCCCAATTTGTTGCTTCCCTTCTAATTTTGGATGCATTGGTTTTGTTTGTACAAAACCTTTTTAATTTGATGTAATCAAAATTATTGATTTTATATTTTGTGATTTTTCTTGCTTGGTTTTAAAGTTTTTCCCTTCCCAAAGGTCTGGCATGTATACTATTCTGTGTTCACATAATTTACTTATGGTTTCCTTCTTTATATTCAGGTCATTCACCCATTCTGAGTTTATCTTGGTGTAGGGTGTGAGATGTTCATCCAAACCTAATCTCTCCCACACTGTCTTCCAATTTTCCCAGCAGTTTTTATCAAATAGTGGATTTTTGTCCCAAAAGCTAGGATCTTTGGGCTTGTCATAAATTGTCTTGCTGAGGTCACTTACCCCGAGTATATTCCACTGATCCTCCTTTCTGTCTCTTAGCCAGTACCAAATTGTTTTGATGACCACTGCTTTACAGTATAGTTTGAGATCTGGTACTGCAAGGCCACCTTCCTTTGCATTTTTTTTTCATTATTTACCTGGATATCCTTGATCTTTTGTTCTTCCAAATGAACTTTGATATGTTTTTTTTTTTCTAATTCAGTAAAAACCTTTTTTGGAAGTTCAATGGGTATGGCACTAAATAAATAGATAAGTTTGGGTAGAATGGTCATTTTTATTATGTTATCTCATTCTACCCATGAGCAGTTAATGTTTTTCCAATTGCTCAGATCTAGTTTTAGTTGTGTAGAAAGTGTTTTGTAGTTGTGTTCATATAGTTCCTGTGTTTGTCTCGGGAGATAGATTCCTAAGTATTTTATATTGTCTCTGGTGATTTTGAATGGGATTTCTCTTTCTAATTCCTGCTGCTGAGATGTGTTGGAGATATATAGAAATGCTGATGACTTACGTGGGTTTATTTTGTATCCTGCAACTTTGCTAAAGTTGTTGATTATTTCAACTAGCTTTTTAGTTGATTCTCTAGGACTCTTTAAGTAGACCATCATATCATCCACAAAGAGTGATAGCTTGGTCTCCTCATTGCCTATTTTAATACCTTCAATTTCTTTTTCTTCTCTAATTGCTATGGCTAGTGTTTCTAGTACAATGTTAAATAATAGAGGTGATAATGGGCATCCTTGTTTCACTCCTGATCTTATTGGGAATGCATCTAGTTTATCCCCATTACAGATGATGTTGGCTGATGGTTTTAGGTAAATACTGTTTATTATTTTTAGGAAAGGCCCTTCTATTGCTATACTTTATAGTATTCTTAATAGGAATAAGTGTAGTATTTTGTCAAAGGTTTTTTCTGCATCTATTGAGATAATCATGATTTTTGTTGGTTTGCTTGTTGATATGGTCAATTATTGGATGGTTTTCCTGATATTGAACCATCATTGCATTGCTGGTATAAATCCCACCTGATCATAGTGGATAACCCTCCTGATCACTTGCTGGAGTCTTTTTGCTAGTATCCTATTCAAGATTTTTGCATCTGTGTTCATTAAGGAGATTTATCTGTAGTTTTCTTTCTCCATTTTTGACCTACCCAGCTTTGGAATCAGTACCATGTTTGTGTCATAAAAGGAATTTGGTAGAACTCCCTCTTTGCTTATTATGTCAAATAGTTTGTAGAATATTGAGATTAGCTATTCTTTGAATGTTTCATAGAATTCACTTGTGAATCCATCAGGCCCTGGGGATTTTTTCTTTGGGAGTTCTTTGATGGTCTGTTCAATTTCTTTTTCTGATATAGGATTATTTAAGAATCCTATTTCTTCTTATGTTAATCTAGGCAGTTTATATTTTTGTAAATATTCATCCATATCACCTAGATTGCCATATTTATTGCCATATAATTGGGCAAAATAGTTTTTAATGACTGCCTTAATTTCCTCTTCATTGGAGGTGAGTTCTCCCTTTTTCTCTATGATACTGTTAATTTGGTTTTCTTCTTTCCTCTTTTTTATATCACTAATTTTAAAAAGTCAGGTCTGAGATAGTGCTAGTAAAGAACTAACCCTTTTTTGGCTCAAGAAAAGGGAAAAGATGTATTAATTGGGAAACAACCAAATAGTATTAATTTGAATATTTGGGCATTGAATTTTATATGCTGCAAAGTATGTGAGTCTCTTATCTATTTTGTAATTGTTTAATTGGAGTTTGGGAACTATCTTGTTTCAGGGAGAGAGAGTAAGAGAGAAATCTTTAAGGGACAAAGGGAGGCAAGCCCAGGATCTTAATAAATCCCAGATAAATAAAATGTAACAGTTTAAGATAAAATCCTATTATTTAGATCCAGTATAGGATGACAAAATTCTATGAGGAATAAAAATATGGTGAGAATAAATAAAATAAATAATTAAAAATTAACTTATGGAAAAGTTAAAAAGGAAAAACATTTTACCTATAAACTTGTGGGTTTTTTTTAAAGAAGTCATTTTTAAAAATAAATAAATAAAAAGAAGTCATTTGAGTGAGCAAAGTAATCAGCCCTACAAAAAGGGGAGAAGGAAAAAAAAGCTTGTTTGGGTGATGGAATTTCAAGATAAAGAAATTGGATTACTGAGAATTTTTCAGCACTAAGCTGTGATGAGTAACATCCTTTTAAGGTAAAATCTGTGGGAGTGCAACTAATATTATTTTGAGTTTTGAATTATTATCTTGAATTCAGATAGAGTTGGAACATTACAAAAATCCATCATTCAAGAGAAAAGCCATATTACTCAAAAGGAATGTGATCTTGAACTGTCACAGGTGGGATCTTTATCTGGCAGAGATGATGTGAACAATTATCAACACATTTGAAGGTAGGACCTTTTTGACTCAATATTCCCATTTTGCCATTTCCTTTTTAGTAGAAATATTTCCTACCTGATTATTCGTGAATCTGGCTGTGAAGTGGAATTATTACTGCATAATTAATTAAAAACTCTGACTCTTACTTGAGGTATAATCCTGTCCCTGCTTTTTTCCCTTCATAGCAAATCCAGCAGAGCAAGTAGTCATTGAGAGATATAACTATAATACAAATTTATAACTATTTTCAGTCTCAGGCATTATTCTATATCCCAAATAATTAAGTGAGGTGATAATTGAAGTTCTTGGAATCTGAATGTGGTTAACAACCAAATATATTTACTATAGATAACCCATTTTGGCATAAACTATTCTCAGTATGCAATTGGGAATTACTTAAGTGTATTGCACCCCACCCAAGTTTTTGTTTTAAAAAGTACAATTAGTCTCTTGGGAGTTAATTATTTGTGTAATCATTGAACTGAGATGGAGAAATTTATATGCAAAAAGCATTGTTGCTTATGTTTTCATCTATAGGGTTAGATCCCTAATCGTATATGATCCTCCTAAAGAAATTTGTAAAGGTTAAATTTAACAGTTGTATGAAATTTATTTGCCAAAATAGAGGGGAAACATTGAAGTAGAGAAATGTGAAAAAGGTTAGAAAAAATGCCTATACTAGTCTTCAGCCAAGAAGACTGGTAGTGAGCAATGTGGCCTCCTCCAAGATGGAAGCTAGTCTCTTAGGAAACTAAAAAGTGAGTCAGTCATTTCACTCATCCAACCAAGTAGTCCAAGAGTCAGAGTCTAAGTTGAAGTCAGGATCCATGCTGTAGTCTCCAATGAGGTTTCTTCTAAGACTATCTCCAGGAGATACTCTCCATGAGACTCAACTTCACCAGACTGCCAGCCCAAGGATTTTGTGACTTTTATGGTGGTTTCCTATCCCTGTCCCTCTTCACAGGGGCTAATCACAGTTTCCAAAATTGCCACACCTCTCATCCTCTGAAGTTAGCAACTCTCCTCCTAGGATTCACACCTTTGGAACCACCACATTTTTGAATGTGTGAACTCTTAAAAGAATTCAAAAGTTTCTGACTGTTTGAGTTAGAAAAAAGGGTGGAGCTCTTTCAAGTAGCTTCTTACCTCTAAAGGTGTTAACTCTCCTCCTAGGAGTAAGAGTTTGTGGACTTCCCTTACTTTAAGGTTAAGTATGGATGTATTCCCTTTTGTTGATTAATTCAAAAGTAGACAAAAAAAGAGTTAATCCTGTCTTCAGTCTAGTGAAGTACTAAGTAAAGGTATTTTAGTTATTGTTATTCTAAAGTGTTAACACCAGCTAGGCAAAGAAAACAAAGGATTCCCTTTTCACAAGTACAAACTCAAAATAGACAAAGAAAACCAAGAATTTCCTTTCAAATTGAAATGAAACATTTTGAGAAAGGAATAGGTTAGATTTTTTAAAAAAAGATGTACTAATTTGTATCAATATGTGCTTTGTAATAGATTTTAGTAGGAACACCTAAAGATTTTCTGCAAACTCCAAGAAACCAAACAGACCTATCTACAGAAGGGGAGATCTGTCCCTGTTAGAGAAAAGATGATTTTGCAATTCAAACCACTATCTGGGACATCTGAGATCTAAGATGGACTTTGTTAACAATGGCAATAAGTTACGAAAATGCAAAGAAACCTGTTAGCTAGTGTATTATCTTTACTTTAAGTATCACTATACCTGTATATTAGGATCTCCTGTTTATAAGCCAAGAGGATAAACAGGTCACTTAAAACTATGATGGTGACACTTTAGGTCAAAAACCGTCTCAAATGATCTGGGGGAATTAATGTGATTCCCAACAGAAAACACCAGCATTAAGCAGTCCTTATTCAAACTTGATTTGTGTTTATTATAACCCTACTGACACTTCTCAATTTTGAACTGATATTTTTGTTAAGTATGCAAAATAATATTCTTTTATGTGCTTTGTTGGATTAAAGTCACAGCTAGAGAAACCCCAATTTGTGAAACACACGAGAGTAAGTTCTTCATTGACAAGAGCATTTAATTCGTGTTTTTTTCTCTTTTTACCCTGCCCATGGTAAAGGGCACTGCTCGAATAACTTTGAACATTTGCAGAAGAAATGTTTGCTTTCTACATGACCTACCAGATTGATGCAGATAACTCCATCTAAGGACAGAAGCAGAAGAGCATTGAGTCCTGAACCTCTGCAGCCTTAAGCTAACTTTCTCCTTATCTATCACAGTTACTAATAACTTGGACTAGCCTTTCTAGCTTTCTAATTACATACACTTCTTAAATTCTGCCCCCCCTTCAACACATTCTCAACTTGTTCAAAAGTATGTTGATTACAAATTTAATTCCAACTTTTTTCCACAGAGGAAAGTCCTCTATGATATACGTGTAATCCAAAAAGAGCATTCCATTATTGAAATGCAGGATACAAACAAAATAGAATTCATAACGATGGTAGGGTTCAATATTAATGAGTCAACATATTCATTTCCATTAAAGTCATCTTTAGAATTCTGGCTTGATATAAAGACTTGGCTCCTTTTTTTCCTGATTCTCAAGATGTTGTAGAGAATTTTCATCTTCCGCACCTTGACCAATATGGACCCAGAAAAGAGAATTCCACTTGAAACTGAATTCCAGGATTAAAGTCTTGATCTTACATAGTCTAAGAGCAAACGAACGTTCGATAGAACACATACTTACTCATTGGAAACAGAATACTCTGCTCTAAAATCACGATGTGAATTTGAAATCAAATGGAGCAAGCCAAGACATTATGGATGATGTTAGGCATCTTGTACAAAGGCAGCAACTTCTATGAGATACCAGAAGCAACTAGGCTGAGTTTGGGAAAGCAGAGTGGCTGTTGCTGTTGGTGACCTGGACTAGGGGCTACAGGACTCAATATTCTTCTGCCTATGTCCTTAGATGAGATCATGGCAGGAAGGAAAGTCTCTTTTGTAAGGAAAGAGTTTTGCTTTAAGAGAGATCAAAGTCTCTTTCCAGGTGGAACATTCTATAATGGAAGCCCCCTCTCGGCTCGAGTAGTCCGTGTTTTGACATTCAATGCTCTAAGGCTCCTTCAAGGTCTATTAGAATTTCAGAGCCTCAAGAGGCTTTGGAATGGGGAGTGTCAGCGCTGAGAGGGGCCTTGGAACATGCGCCAAGGCTGGAAGAGGCATTTAGTCCATCTCCTTTAATTGGCAGGGAAAGAAACACCTCAGAGAACCTCGGAGTCTCCTCCAAGGGGCAGAGCCTGGGCCTACATCTCAAGGGGCAGCTCCCGGATCAGTACGGTTTCCTCCCTTCTCTCTAGTCAGAGGGGGAAAGAGAGTCAGGGCCTTGGGGTGTAAAAATGGAGACTTTGAGCCTTTGGGCTTCATCCCCCGGAAGTCCCTCAGTATTTCCCAAAATGCCATTTTCCTGCATCCCCATTTTGCATGATTGTATTTAGGAGGCTGTAACTCCCCCTGCTTCCTCTCTTGGACCTGTGACCAGGCTGAAGTCAGGCAGTTATGTTGTTTTAGTTATTATTAATAAAACTTTATAAAATATAATATTTAGTTATTGATGATTAACGTTAAACCCCACAGGGGTCTCCTCCCCGCTGTCACTGAGCATCTCCTTCTTGGCCTCAGGCAGCCTCCTTCCCTCTTGGCCTCCTTTGTACCAGACAATGTCTTGGGTTCCAGCATTCTCTGAGGGATTCCTGGCCATGGTTGGAGAGTGGAGGAGAGAAGGAGTGGGCTGGCTGCTTGGGGGTCTCAGAGCTCAGCCTAGGCCTTCCAGCTCAATTCTGCACCCATTTCCTGAGCCCTGGCTGGCCCATCCGTCCCTGCTCTCCAATGGCATCCCTGAGCCCCAGCCTCTCAAAGGCTCCAGGCCTGGAGGAGCCCCTGCACAGGGGCGGGCCATGAGCTTGAAGGGAAATGGAAGCCATATGTTGCCCATTCATTTACATTTCAGAGCTGAGTGATGAGTTCAGTGAGCCTGGATGGCTAAGCAGGGCCTATGGAGAGACTTTTCTCATCTGAAACAAGATGGCAGAAAAAGCAGGCCTCCCCCTCCTCTTCCCACCTCCCCCCTTTCCTGCCCCTCTCCACACACCTCGAAGGCAGAGGGGCCCAATGCAAAGCATGGGTATAAATCTCTGCTCTACTAGTTACCATCTCTGTGATCTTGGGCAAGCCATTCAGCCCCTGTGAGCCTTAGCTTCCTTGTCAATCAAAGAGGGGTTGGACTAGGTGACCTCTCCAACTCTTGACTAGCCTTTACAGCTCTTGTTTTAAGACTCCCCCAACCTTATCCTTCCCACCTTCTCTTCTACTTCTTTTTTCTCCTTCCTTCTCTTATTTTTCTATCTGCCTTTTCTCTCTTTCCCCTCCTATTCCTCCTTCCCACCTTTCTCATCCTAACTCCTTCCTTCTCCAATTCTGCTCTATCTCTCTTTCCTTCTTCAACCCCTCCCTGTATTTCTGACCCTTTCCATCTCTTCTTTTCTCTCTGCTACCTGAGTGCCAGTTAGCTATAATCCCTCTCATACCTCAACCCATGTTGGTGGAGAATTCTCTGCTAAGCCTTAACTGGGCTTGCTGTTCCTCTACTTCATCAGAGAGAGGGAACTTGTGAATTGAATTTGTGTTTCAATCAGGAATTGTTGACCTTCTTTGTCTTAGAACCCTTTAGCAGTCTGGGAAGTCTTGGAGATGCCTTCTCAGAATCATGTTTTTAAATATATAAAATACAAAGGAAAGAAATGATGTCAAAATATTATTATTGATACATTAAAACAAGAAGTTCATGGATTCCAAGTTAAGAATCCCTGGAGTTTTCAGAATCACAGAATTTGAAAGTTAGACAGGATCTCACTAGACATCTAGTCCAACTCATCCCCCAGTGGAATCCTTATTATGACATAACTGACAAATGGCCATTTGACTTCTGATTGAGACTTATTAGGAAAGGGAGTCCATCTCCTCTGAAAGCAGCCCATCTCACCTTTGGGTAATTTGTGAATTTTAAAACTACTCCACCCTACTCAGACCGTACTTTAGAAGATTTGATTTAGCTATTTCCTGATTAGTAACAATGGAGATACTTGGTCTAACAGAATCAAATCTTGGGAACTTTACATTGTTCCATCCTAATAGTTTAACAAAGTCAGGAATGTCTGCACCCATACTCAAGAATTAAGTATCTAGGAGGATGGCCTTCAACAGACATGTGCAGAAACAGCTGACAGACCCCTGGGCTTTCCTAAGTCAAGCTAAGCTACCATTGATACAGATGAGATGCAGGAAAATTATGTAAAACCATCTATATAGGGCACGTCACTTCCTCCCTTCACGCTCTTTCCCCGGGAGAGGTGGATCTGGATGATCACTTCCTGTGAGCAGCCTGGATGCTGGTTCAATCCTGAGACAGTCTCGTGGTGAGTGATAAGACTGACTTTCTTTTCCCTTGGGCTCAGGGCCCTTTGGCCAAGGCCTTTAACTCCTGCCTGGTGCAGCCTGAGCTGAAGCAGTTTAAATTAACTCTTTCCCTCTTTCTCTTCTCCATGGTATGCATGGGACCCCTAACTATTAAACATTCTTTTCTTTTAATGCCTGGAGTCCCCACAAACTTGCTGGGGATGGACTAACTATGCAAACTACAAGCCACAATAATTTGCACCCCAGATGGCTCCTTATCATTGGAAGTACCTGAGAAATCTTTAAAATCACTTCCTGTACTTCTCTTAGAGAGCCAGGAGGCAAAAGAGCCTTCCACCTTTGAAATACCTACAGATAGATTTTATAACAATGCCAAAGGCCGGACATTATAAATTTTGTCTACTCATAGTAGATCAACTGACTAGATGGTTGGAAGCATTTCCTGCCACCAGAGCCACAGTGGCTTTTGTTGCTAAGGTGCTTTTAAAAGAAATTATTCCTTGCTTTGGCCTGCCAGCACGCATTGATTCAGATAGATGTAATGATTAAAATAGTTGGGGAATTAAATTGTAGTGATTAAAATAGTGGAAGACTTAAATTGTTGTAGATAAAAGAGTGGATGAGTAAATTGTGACCACAGAAAATTTGTTTTCACTACAGTGTCTTGTTTTTAAATCAATATATAAGGTGGTCGCCAGGGAAATATTCCCAATTATGAATATACCCAAGTCAACTGGGTTTTATAGAGAATTTAATTAATAATACAATGAGGAATTAAAGAAAGAGAGAAAAAGGAAATAATGAGAAAGGGATAAGCCCGCCCTGGCCAGTCCTGGCCAACCCAGGCCTAAGCCCTAAGAGAAAAGATCAGTCAGTCCTTAATCACTCACCACAAGATCTATCCAAGCAAGGATTCTAGTGACACCAGGCCAGCTCCATCTCAATTGACTTCACCAGCTCAATCCTGAATCTGAATCTGAATGTGAATCCAAATGTCCTCGAGAGAGTCCCGAGAGAGATAGTCTCCTCAGAGGGAGTTCCAGCCAGAGTCCTCCTCAAAGGGAGTTCCAGCCAGAGACTGTCCCAAGATCCTGTTTCCAGAGCTCTCTCCCAACAGCCTCCTTAGAGACTGTTTTTTTTAAGAGCCTGTCATCTCCTTATATAGGGAATTTTCTCCTATGTCACCTCCCCTAAGTCCTTACATCTACCAATCACAGTAGACCTTTTTCAAAGGACAGACCATTCTTAGTCCACACCTAAGAAGGTGTGAACTTTTGAGTAATTCACACCAGGAAAGCTCGGAGTAAGTTTCTCAGCTCTTTGTTCCTTGTAAATTCACAAGTTGCTTGACCTTTATAGGTACTTATCTTAAGAACTTTTTTGCCTTATTATAAGTATGGGTTTAAGTACTTTTCATTGTTCAGAAAAGAGTTTACAACTTTATCTTCCCCTAGGGCGGACTTAGGTAGGTGAAGTAGAGTTCTCACATTCCTGATCTAAGTAGAGTTCACTGCCCAAATGGGGAATGGTCTTAATCCAATCTTATGAAGTAGCGTCTGGGAATTTTTAAGGTTCACATAGAGGAAGTAATTTTACTGATTGTGTCCTAAATCAGATATATTTTTGCTTGGGGATAACTCCAAAATTTCATATTCTATATCATCCCCAGAGCTCAGGCCAAGTTGAGAAGAAAGAAAAATGAACAAAAAGTTAAAACTATGATTGGCAAATTATGCACTGAGACACATTTAAAATGGCCTGAAATTCTCCCTCTGGCCCTATTTTATCTTAGAAGCAGGCCTAGAGGAGACTTACATATTTCACCATTTGAGATGCTTTTTGGACATCCTCCTATACAGGCTAAACCTTTCTCCCGTGAATATATATCCCTATTAGGGGGAGATACTACTATTGCTTCCTATATACAGGAATTACAGCACAAACTATGTGAACTCCATGAATCTGGAGCTGAAGTACAAGCCAGACCACTAGACTGTTCTCTTCATGGCCTGAACCCAGGAGATAAAGTGTATATTAAGAATTTCCTGTGTACTGGAGCAACTCAGCCTTCCTGGGAAGGGCCATTCCAAATATTGTTAACTACTCCAACATCTATAAAGATTGGAGAGAAGAACTCTTGGATGCATTGCTCACAGGTAAAGAGAGAATCTTCTGTTGAGACTGATTGACTCTATCGTATCATATATATTGGAGATAATAATCCATTGACAAGTGGATGCTGTTTTTTGAGAACACATTGAATTCCTGATTTTCCCCTTGTTTTTATTATTGCTTTCCTTTTATTTTGATTAGAATACTTTGATTTTTTCCCTTTTTTTCTCACTTCTTGTAGTAAAGGAAGATATAATTAATATTATTTTTCTGCATTAATATAAGTTTAATATATGTACTTACTATAATATCAATATATACCCAAAAAGCTTTAAATTATGGGAACCTGCCATTTGTTCATAAAGTGTTATGGGACTATGATTAATGTTTGTGTCTGATTCTAGGGAATGGGATAAAACAAGGAGCACAGACTTAACGTGAGTAGTGCCAAAAAGAGCATATAGGAAAAACTAGTGTGAGACTCACTTGACATATGTTAAGTCATAGAACTTCCTTGTATCTACACCCTTTGTGAAGTACTCATACAAGTACCAAAATTTGACCATCATCCTGGCTCCCGCTATCCCTGAGAATGACAAAAATCAGACCAGGGAATGACACTTCCCTATCAAAATAAAATTCTAGTTCCTTTTCTTCTTAAAGTATGGCAGCTTCCTGTAGTCTTGGCTGCAAATGGGTAAGTGAAATATCACTGCATTCTGTCCTACAGACTTGTGGGTTAGAAATTACTTTAAATTGGACCTTTACAAGGTCCTGTTAGAAATTTATTAAACTCAAATAAGGGCCTATTTTGGGAGACCTTTTGAGAACAAATTTCTTTCTGAGAGTCACCAAGGCTACATGAAAAATAATGTAAATGCAGACTGTCAGATTTAATGGAGGGCATTGCCATATCTAGATCCTCACCCCTTGAAAAAGTAACCAGGTCCCTGTCATCATCTTCATAATATGCTGGAAAGCCCCCTGGCTGGGGAACCCTGGCCAGTCTTCAACAGCTGCTTGAAGTGTCCTGGCCAGCCAAGCAGGTCTGAGTGATCTCATTTGCCTTCTTGAAAACTGTACTGTCTTCAGTTATAAGGCTATGCCACGATGAGCTACCCAAGATGAAATGCTGTGGAAGAGTATTGGGTGGAAAATAGTACCAAACTGCCCAAAGTCCCCTGCTCTGGGTATGTTGTGGAAGGCACATCCTTCCTTTCTAACAGGGACCAAAAGGCTTCCAAGAGCACCCCCCTCCACAGGGAGCACCTTAGGAGAAAGGAATGAATTATGATGTCCTTCCTTGTTAAGAATCCTCTCCTGGGATGACCACCTCTGGGGAAATGCTCTTCCCCTCTCCTACATCCCCAAGAGGCAGAGTAGTTCAAACAGGGCACATCTCCCCAGAAGCACCAGGGATGGATGCGATGACCCTCTTCCTCTCTTCAAACAGAATATTGGATTTAAATATTGGCTTGTCACAGTAAGAAACTATCCAGCCTTGGAATGACAGGATGGAGACTTGGCTTCTACCCTGCAGGAACACCCTTCTGGTGTCTGTCAGGCTCTGTAGTGTTTTCATATCTAGTTTCTGACCCTTAGCTAGCTTAGAGATCATTTCCATTAGGAATGAGTGTGTATGTGTGCGTGCGCGCGTTTGGCTATTCCTTCTAATCTCTTTTAGCCTCCAACAGAGCTCCATGATAGATATCTGCTTAGATCGGCCCGAGACACCAGGTATCCGGACAGCCTGACCGTCATCTAATTATGGCAAATTCTGCTGGTCTACAGAAGGCGGGTCCGCTAGAGCTTCAGAGAGAAAGCAGGGATAGAATGGGAGCTTACACACTCTGGAGAACTAAGGATACCCCCAGGCACAGGGGCTGAGGGGTTCCTTGTTTCCATCAAACTAAGTGTCAGCCCCAGAATAACAATGATTCTGAGAATAAATAGGACTGAAGGAGGATAAATTCTCTCAGATCTGTGTGTGACGGCTGGATGCTATGAGAACTGCCTTCTTCCTCCGACCCTAAGAAGCAGCCTGGAGGAGTGTGAGGAGGCGCGCGCGCACACACACACACACACACACACACACACACACACACACACACACACGCACGGCGTTTTCCTTCTTTTCTTCAGCGTGGTGTCCCAGGTCTAGATCTCCACTCCAAGGTGTGAACTCCCTCCACTGATCGAATTCACACTTTCCTCGGATCCTTTATCCTGGACAAGCCCCTCCCCCTTGTCGTCCCCTCCCCCGATTGTAAGAATGGGAGTCCCAGACGTGGCCGTCTCTACTCTCACTCGCCACCTGCGCAGAGCACTCTGAAGCCGAGCTTCGTGCTGGGAAGAAGGGCCGGCTTGGGGTTTGGCGCTTTGGGCTGGGACCTTCAACCAGTCGGCGTTCGCCGGTTGGCCTCGGCTGATTGTCCAATCGCTCACTCACCCTCTGCCGGGATGCCTCAGATCAGGAGCAAAGGAGGGCTGTGGAGGAACACGGAGGGGGACGTTCTCAAAGCGGCGGAAGAAGAGAAGCTTCTGCACCGGGCCAGCTTGATGCCGACCCAGTGGAGAACCCTGGCCCCGGTCATTGGCAGGAAGGCTGCACAGCGCTTGCAACTTCTCCTGGCTAAAGCTGCCCAAAGAGACAGTGAAGAAGAGACAGCGGATGATCCACGGAAACTGAACCCCGCAGAGATTGACCCAAATCCCGAAAGCAAACCAGCCAGGCCTGATCCCGTTGAGATGGAAGAGGAGGATCTTGAAATGCTCTCCGAAGCAAGAGCCGGGCTGGCAAACACACAGGGAAAGAAGGCCAAGAGCAAAGCAGGAGAGAAACAGCTGGAAGAAGCCAGGCGTCTTGCTGCCCTCCAGAAGAGGAGACAACTTCGAGCAGCTGGCATAGACCTTCAGAAGAGCCAAAGGGAGCGAGGAATAGCCTATAATGCAGAAATTCCATTGGAAAAAAAGCCCGCGCCGGGTTTTTACGACACTTTGGAAGCAAGTTATCCCACACTGGATGCTGACTTTAGCCAGCTAAGACTAGAAGAACTGGAGGGGGAGTTAAGATCCGAAAAGGAAAGCAGAGCTAGGAAGAAAGACAAACAGCATTAGGAAAGTAAAAGGGAGGCGGATTCACCACCAGCTATTCTTCAACCCCCAGGATATCCGGATTTACCAAAAAGAAGCAAGTTAGTATTTCCTGCATCTCAGATTTCAGGGAGTGGTGAAAGTTGTTCCAGCAAGTGAAATTGCCTGCCATACAGGAGGAATCAGGCAGAGAGAATTCTGTTTCCAGCACCCTTTTGTCTGAGTACCGCATCACCAACACTAGAGCATCGCCCTGAGGACACCCAAAGTTCCAGAAGCCCAAGATGGAATCTTGAAGGAAGCACAGAACTTACTGGCTCTTACCAACGTTGACACCCCATTGAAGGGGGTCTTAATACATCATTGCATGAGAGTGACTTCTCTGGTGCGACTCCACAACAACAGATCATCCAGACACCAAACACAGTCCTGTTCACCCCATTCAGGACTCCTCATGGAGCTGAAGGGTCCACTCTTCAAGTGGGGATGGCTCCTAAGCCCCTTGTTGGCACTACTCCACAGAGAAAGTCAATTCGACTTGAACTAAAATATTTTCACATTGGTGATCTTAGTATTGTCTTAGAATTCTCATATATTTAGTCAAACCCCTAAATTTTAATTCCTTAGAAACGTTATTTGAAAAGTTCATCTATAACAAGAAGTAACAAGATAAACATGAAAGACAAGTGATAACGGATTTAATAAGGTCAAACTGTTTACTTCTTGCCCTGGTCAGGGTCTGGCCCCACTCCCCACTCCAGGGTTCCCGACTGGTGGCAAAGGATCAATCAAAATAAATAACAAACAGAAGACAGCTTAATCATTACAGCCATGGGACTGCTTTGCATCTCCGAGCTGCTCCGACATTCCCAGGCTTGGGATTTATTTTTATATCCATATTCTTGGCATGCAGGTATACAAAATCAAAGAAAGGTAATTGGAAAAGTGATACATTAACTTTTATCAAATCACTTAATTAACATTCTATATTTTGGATTGTGATTACAGACAGAATACAAGATAAATGATTTCATCACAGGTGGCTTAGTAGGGAGTTTGAGTTACTGATTTGTGTAATTGAGTCACTGAGGCATATTGAAGCTTAGTGTACCTGTACTGTACCTGTACCTATTGAATGGGCCTCTATGATTGATTTGTGTGCTGCCTTCATGAGAAAGTTTTGGGCTTGGCCTGTAGCTGTGGTTTTGCTGGGAATTATGTACCTAAGTAAAAGTTAACCCATGATAGTCTTTTTGGGATTGGGTTTGAGGGTCTGATCTTTTGGTGATGTTTTAGGGAATTAGGGTACATGTGTTTTGCTCTTGCATTATTTCTTTTGGGGAATAATAATCATGTCAATTCATAGATAAGAGACATTGATGAAAGGTCATGTAAAAGGGATAGAGTGGGCAGTCACATCTCACCAAGGACCACTCTGTGGTCTCCCCAGCTACCATGCATGACTCTGTCAAGGCCTTGTGGACTGATGGCCCCCAGCAACTTCTCACATGGGAAAATGGTGTATATATAAAACTTAAGAATGATATCATTGAGAGAGGATGCCCTTGGATTCAGGAATGGCTGAACAAATTGTCATATATGCTGGTGATAGAATACTATTGTGCTCAAAGGAATAATAAACTGGAGGGATTCCATATGAACTGGACCAACCTCCAGGAATGGATGCAGAGTGAGAGGAGCAGAATCAGGAGAACATTGTACACAGAGACGGATACACTGTGGTACAATCTAATATAATGGACTTCTCCATTAGTGGCAATGCAGTAATCCAGGACAATCCTGAGGGACTTATGAGAAGGGATGCTATCCACATCCAGAGAAAGAACTGTGGGAACAGGAGCACAAATGAAAAACAGCTGCTTGATCACATGGGTTGATGGGGATATAGACTCTAAAAGATCACCCTAGTGCAAATATCAATAATATGGAAATAGGTCTTGATCAATGACACATGTTAAACCCAGTGGAATTGCACATCGGCTACCAGAGGGGGTTGGGGGAAAGGGAAGGGAAAGAACATAAATCTTGTAACCATGGAAAAATATTCTACATCGTCTAATTAAATAAAATTTTCAAAAAAAAAGAGAATATCATTGAGAAGCTTGAAAGAACATATATAGACAGAAGCTTTGAGGTCAACTTGAATATGAGGGAATGAATCAGAAAAAAAATAAAATTAGATGGGAAGGATAAAATGAAATGATTATCATGTAAAAGAGGCACAAATGTAAGAAATGTATTCTGATTAGGAGGTGAGAATGGAGGCTTGTAATGAATACATTAGTCTCATCCAATATGAGTAAAAGAGGAAATAAAATATACATTTAGAGGAGTAAAGATCTTTCTTAACTCATAAGATGAGTGGGTGAGAAATAAAGGTAGGAGAATATTTTAGAAGGATGTATAGATTAAGAAAAAAGCACAAGTGGATAAGATAAGGAAGAGAATATTAGAGGGAGACAAGGGGATAAGGGAGGATACCAAGAGGACATTCATACTAAGAAATATAAAAACGAATGTAGCCAAATTCAGAAGGAAAGGAGAAAATTGGGAGAAAATTTTATAGAAAGTTTCTTAGAGGCCTCACATCTAAAATATGTGGAGAATTTTGTCAAACTTATAAGAACATGAGCCATTCCCCAATTGATAAATGGTTAGAAGATATGAAGAGTGTTTTGGATATAATTACATGGAAAACTATTCTGGATGATTATTGATTAGAGAAATGCAAATCAAAACACCTCTAAGATATCATCTCATACCTATCAAATTGACTAAAAATCATAAAAGGGAAGAATGCCAAATGTGAACTGTGAAGTGATCCAATCATTTTGGAGAGCAGTTCCCAAAGAGTTCTAAACTGTGTATACCTTTTGACCCAGCAATATCATTATTAGGTTTATTTCCTAGAATGAACAGGGGAAAAAGAAAACAACTTCTAAAGTCTGAAATATTTATAGCATCTCTATGGTGGCAGGGTCATGGACATTGAGGGGATGTCTATCATTTGGGGAATGACTCAACAAATTGTGGCATATCATTGTGAAGGAATACTACTGCCACATAAACAATGACCAGATTAACTTAAAACTGGCACACAAAAAGACCTACATGAAAGTGAACAAAGCAGAACCAAGAGCATATTATATATGACAGAAATATTATTTGAAGAATGACTTGTGTATGTCTACCTACAGAGAAATAACTTATAAAGTAGAAACATAGCAAGCCAATTATGTGTGTGTATATGTATATGTACAATGTAACAAACCAATAAATTTTTAAACTTTAAAAAAGGAAAGCATCCACTTGTTCTTGTCCTGAATGAACCAAACAGTCCAATGAAAATCCTTGCCAATGAATCCATAGGCACCTAAGGAAAGTTAATGGTAATGAGAAAGACTTTAATGGAAGGACAATCCAAATGAAAAGTTGCTATTCATTTATTTCAGTCATATCTGACTTCATCACCCCACTTGGAGTTTCCTTGGCAAAGATCCTGGAGTGGTTTGTCATTTCTTTCTCTACCTCATTTTACAGATAAGGAAACCAAGGTAAACAGAGTACAGCTACTTGCCCAAGGTCATACACCTAATTAGTGTCTGGGGTGTAAAAGGGAATTTTTTATTCCTTTTGTCTATTTTGAGTTAACACTTTGGTTACCAATAACTTAAGTACCCCTACTTAAGTACTCTCACTAGACTGTGAAAATAAGATTAACTCTCCTTTGTCCGCTTTTGAATCAAATCAACAAAAGCTTGAAGAACACCCTACTTAGCACTAGGTGGAGGAGCTCGCCACCCTTTCAGATCAATCAGCCAGGAAATGAAAATTCACACCTCAGAAAGCCAGGAATCTGTGAACTCTTTTGATGAGTATTCACCTTTCCAAAAGGTGAGAAGTGAATCCCACAGACACTGCCCCCATGGGCAGTGCTGCACCATTTGGAAGCTGTGATTGGCCCTTGTGAAAAGAGGAAGAAACAAGAAGCCACTATAAAAGACCCTGAATTTCTGGGGCTAAAAAAAAAAACGTAGACTCCAAGAAGGAAGTTAACTTGAAGAAAGAGATAGACTTCAAGAAGGAAGTCAGCTTCAAGAAGGTCTGCACAAGGAAGAAAGTCTACCTCAGCAGTCACCTTCAGCTCAAGTCATTGTCTTGACCTGTCTCTTGGAGGGTGAATGGATAGCTGGCTTTCCCTTCCTGTTTTCTGGAGAAAGTTTGATTCCTGTTGAAGGTCAACAAGTCCTGAATGAATTGAGTATTATAGCATTATTTATTTAGATAGGCTAATGTCTTCTCTACCCTTTTGTATTTCTCTGCTTTCACTCTGTCTACCTCTTTTGTAAATGAAAGCTATTAAATTAACGTCAACTTTGCGCAATAATACTTTGATCACATAATTATTTATAATTTTCATATATTTTAGTCAAACCATTAAAATTTAATTCTTACAGAGGTCATATTTGAGCACAGGAATATAAGCCTTCCTGACTCCAAGCCTGGTGTTCTATCTGCTATACTACCTAGCTTCCCGAATGGGGGGGAAAAAAAAAGCATTTCAGAGACTGCTATTTTAATTCATGATTAGACTATCCCTCCATCAGTGAAGTGCTAAATCTGATATATATCAGAGTAAGTCAACTAAGTGATAAATGAGGCAGGCTTACACTAGATACACCAATAAAATTTGCCTTATCAAAGATCCCCCTCATCTCAGCTAGCTAAGAGATCATTTCCATTAAGAATAATTTTGGGGGTGCAGGGAATATCATGACCCCCTATTCTATCAAATCTCTATCAGTCTCCAATAGAGCTCTATTATAGTTATTTTCTTTGATCACCCTGAAACACCAGGTCTGTGGAAAACTGACCATCATCTAATGACTGGGAATTTCTGCTGCTCTACAGAAGGTGGGGTGCCCTATAATTTCAGAGAGAGAAAAGGAGGGATAGTCTATGAGTTTACATACACTTGGGAACTGGGGATATCCCCTGGCAGAGGTGCTTAACAATTCATTGTTTTCTTGAAGCTATATCTGTTGGCCTGAGAATGATGAGTTTGAGTAGGATTCTGATGGAGGTTCAGATATTCATGGATCTCTGCACATGACTATTTCAAAAGGCCTGATGTGGTCAGAACCACCTTCTGTCTTGTTTCTTATTTCTTCTTTTATATGTGTGTGTATGTGTGTGTGTATATATATATATGTATACATATGTATACATATATATATATATACATATATATATACATATATATATATATATATATACTTTTTTTATCTTATTTCTTCCTGAGGAAGAAGTCCAGAATGATTCTAAGGATAGGTGTCTATCCTAAGCATAAATATTTAAAAGGTTAGGTCAGCCTGCCTCTGAAGTAACCTCCTTCCATCAGCTCTGAGGGTGTATGCAATCGCCCTAAGGCTGCTTCCTTCTTATCTTATCAGCACTGAGTCCTGGGTCTCTATTACTGCTGCAAGCTGTGAATTTTACAACTGAAGCAACTGTTAACCATCCTGTGGTCTGGCTCAGTTTCCTTAGATCACCACCCAGGACATGCCACTGCCTTCCCATAGCATAGACTCAAGCTTATTAAAAGAACAGGAATGTCCTCTCCAGTCCTTCCTTGGAAAAAATGACGATGGCGATGACTCAAAGAGATGGAGGCTGGCAGTGGGGGATGAGGAGCAGTAATAGGAACAGGACCCTCATATTCTGAAATTTCTCAGCCAACTACAACAGCAAAGTATAGGATGTCTCCTTTTAAACAAGTTTCTGTCTCATTAAGAAGGAAACAAGGACAGTATTTAGCAAAGAGCAACTTGGTCTTCTCAGAAAGTTCTCCTTCCTCCTATATCAGGATATGGAATCTGAAAAATAGTTGATAAGAATCCCAATATTGAGGAAGATAGAACGTGGTTTGGGTTTGAGAATCCAGGACCTAAGTCACTGGAACAAAATCAAAAGCAGGCATCCCAGCTCAAAGAAACGAATGCATCAGGGAAATTCATCTGAGCCAAATGCCCTAAGAGGACCTGCCTGAACATGATCTCTCTTGGTGGCTTGGCATTGTAACCCCAAAACCATAGAAGTGTTTCAGGCAAACTATAAGCAGGGAAATTCCTTGCTCCCTTCTAGCCTTGTGACTCCTAACCCAAGAACATCTGATAACTCCTATAAGGCTCTGAAAGGATTGTTCTCCTTGGACTGTCCTTTAGATTCAAGATGGACAGAGACATACATCTCCAGGCTATGCCTTGATACCATTAGATTGTATATAAGACATGTACCTGTTATGTCCCCTAAACTATGAGGGTCACCCCTTATGTCTTCAGGCAAACCTCTCCCTCCCATACCTCAGTGCATAGCACTCTAAAGTCACATCTTAATGGAAAAATATTAATTGCTTATGGGTAGGATGAACTAACATAATAAAAATGACCATCCTACCCAAATTAATTTACTTATTTAGTGCCATCACTATCAAACTACCAAAGAACTTTTTTTTACCAAATTAGAAAAAAAAAACTATAACAAAGTTCATTTGGAAGAACAAAATGTCAAGAATATCAAGAGAAATATTGAAAAAAATGTGAAGGAAGGTGGCCTAGCAACACCAGATCTTAAACTGTTCTATAAAGCAGTGTTTATCAAAACAATATGGTACTGGCTAAGAGACATAAAAGGGAGGATCAGTGGAATAGACATGGGGTAAGTGAACTCAGCAAAACAGTCTATGATAAACCGAAAGATCCCAGCTTTGGAGACAAAAATCCACTATTTGACAAAAACTGCTGGGAAAATTGGAAAACAGTATGGGAGAGATAAGGTTTGGATCAACATCTAACATCCTACGCCAAGATAAACTCAGAATGGATGAATGACTTGAATATAGAGAAGGAAACTATAAGCAATTAGGTGAACACAGAATAGTATATTTGTCATATCTTTGGGAAAGGAAAGATTTTAAGACCAAGAAAGAGTTAGAAAAAATTGCAAAATGTAAAATAATTTTGATTACATTAAATGAAAAAGCTTTTGTACAACCAAAACCAATGCAACCAAAATTAGAAGAGAAGAAACAAATTGGGACAGAAACCTCCGACAAAAGTCTAATTACTCAAATATATGAGGAGCTAAATCAAATGTACAAAAAAATCAAGCCATTCCCCAATTGATAAATGGACAAGGGATATGAATAGGCAATTTTCAGATAAAGAAATCAAAACTATCAATAAGCACATGAAAAAGTGCTCTAAATAACTTATAATTAGAGAAATGCAAAGCAAAACAACTCTGAGGTACCACCTCATCCCTAGCAGATTGTCTAAAATGACAGCAAAGAGGAGGAATAAATGTTGGAGGGGATGTGGCAAAGTCGGGACATTAATGCATTGCTGGTGGAGTTGTGAACTGATCCAACCATTCTGAATGGCAATTTGGAACTATGCCCAAAGGGTGCTAAAAGACTGTCTGCCCTTTGATCCAGCCATAGCACTGCTGGGTTTGTACCCCAAAGAGATCATAAGGAAAAAGACTTGTTCAAAAATATTCATAGCTGCACTCTTTGTGGTGGCAAAAAAATTGGAAAATGAAGGGATACCCTTCAATTGGGGAATGGCTGAACACATTGTGGTATATGCTGGTGATGGAATACTATTGTGATGAAAGGAATAATGAACTGGAGGAATTCCATGTGAACTGGAACAACCTCCAGGAAGTGATGCAGAGTGAGAGGAGCAGAACCAGGAGAACATTATACACAGAGACTGATACACTATGGCACAATTGAATGTAATGGACTTCTCTACTAGCAGCCATGCAATGAGCCAGGACAATTCTAAGGGACTTATGAGAAAGAACATTATCCACATGCAGAGGAAGAACTGTGGGAGCAGAAATGCTGAAGAAAAACAACTACTTGATCACATGTGTCGATGGGGATATGATTGGGGATGTGGACTCTAAATGATCACTCTAGTGCAAATAATAATATAGAAATGGGGCTTGATCAATGACACATGTAAAACCCAGTGGAATTGTGTGTTGGATATGGGGGAGGGGAAGAGGAAGAGGGAAGGGAAAGAACATAAATTATTTAGCCATGGAAAAAATCTTAAATTAATTAATTAAATTTTTTCAATTAAAAAAAAAGTCACATCTTGAGCGTAGCACAAAGTCTCATCTCCCTTGTTGTAAAGAGTATAAAGACCCCAGAAATCATGTCCTTTGGGAGAACAGCTTTTCCACCCTTGCTATTCGTCTAGGGGCTGTCCTCCCTGCCAGATTCAACATTAGCTTGTAAATGAATAAATTTCTCTTTTTTATATTTAAACTAAATTTCAGAGTCTTACATCCTCACAAAAGTTATCCTTCCTGAACCCCAGAAGTCCCCCCACAACAGTGGCATGAGTCATTACCACTAAGAGCAATCAGGACTGCTCCATAGAAAGGAATACAACTCCAACCACTCAGGCTGCTTCCTCAGGACATGGCATTTCCTACTGCCATCACTTTGGCTTCTCCCCAAATGGGATACCATTAATTCAACTGCAACCTTATGCCTTCTCCAGGTTTGTGTGCAGGGAGTCTTTAGCCAGCGTGTCTCTTCCTGAGCCCTTCAGGGAATGCAAGGGTCCGAGAGACATGCCTCTCCTTTAATGGAGGAGTGAAGCCACCACTGCAACCCCAGCAGCAGGACTGGACAGTGCAAAAACAGTTGCATTCACAGTATCACTCTTTGTTCAATGTGCACAGGAACCCCCATGTCATCTGCAGTGGCCACTCCCCAATTGTAAACCATAATTGCAAAGGATAGGAAATCCCCTTAAACATGTTGATGGGGATGTGGAAAAATGGGGACACTAATGCACTTTGGGGAGAATTGTGAACTGATCCAACCGCTTCGGAGAACAATCTGGAATGATGCCCAAGTAATTCTAAAATTGTATATCCTTGGACTCAGCAACACCGCTATTGGGTTTGTTTCTCAAGGTGATCAGAGGGAAAGAACAGAACCTCTGTGTCCTAAAATATTAACAGCAACTCTCAGTGGTGACAAGAACTGGACACTGAGCCGATACCCATCAGTTGGGGAATGGCTCAACAAGTTTTGGCATACGTCTATATTGGAATGCAACTGCATGGTAAGAAATGCTGATGAGGTTGGTTTGAGAAAAAGAAAAACATGGAAAGATCTGCATGAAATAATGACAAACAAAATGAGCAGAACCAAAAGGGTTTTGCATACAGCAACAGTAATGTTGTTTGACGAATAAACAAATGGAAGAATGCATGATATAGTTTTTATCTTTATATATATTTTTGCTGTTATGATGCCTTCTCTAATATAGAGTGGGGAAACTGAGGGAGACTGTTCAGAATTTAAAATGCAGCAAAAAATAAATTAAATGTTTAATGTTTTTTACTTTAGTTCTTTATGTCCCCCAGCAAGCATCCTGACAGCCACTATAGTAGTTCTGGTTTCAGCGCCTTTCCTCTCAGTAGTTGCAATAGCCTTCTAATTGGTTTCCTCATCCCCCATTTCTACTATACTACTGCCAAAATTTTTCTCCTAAAGTGTAAGGCTCACCACATCTGTACAAACTACAGAAACTCCCCATTACTCCCAAGATGGAGTTATCAAAAGTCTTTTGCAGGACTTTTCAAGTTCTTCATGATCTAGTCTTTTCCTACTTTGTTTTGCACACTTCTCAATTTCAAGCACTCTACAGCCCAAATTATTATGATCTACCTGTAATCTCATACACCCGTCTATAAAAACTATCTCCATTCTCCTCACCTTTACCCCCTCAGAGTCTTTGGCTTCCTTTAAGCTCCAGGTCCGAGGTCACTTCCTAAAAGAGGTCTCCTCCATCCCCAGCTAGTAGCATCTTCTATTTCTCTCTTCCGCTCTCTAGGCATCTTCTTTGTCCCAATTTATGTTCATGTTGTCTCCTGCATTAGAAAGTAAACAACTTGTAGGCAAGGATTGTTTTTACTTTTTCTTGAAATTCTAGCACTTAGCAGTGCTCTATTCCTGAAACAAAGAAGTTTTGTGGTTTTTTTCTATAAATGTGCTTTTTCTGAAGGCAGTGGAGTCACACAGCTCTCGTCTATCAAGCAGTGATAAGATGAACAACCTGTGGATTTTTCATACTTGTGTTATCTGCCTTCTAGTCATATTGACTCAATGAGAAGGGTTTAGAGTAGGAAGAAAATGGACCAGATGGCCTTCCAAAAGCTGTTAGCTTCCATTAAGGAAACCCCAAAGAGGAAGGGGACAATGAAATAGGTTGTGTTATGAAAAGAATTCAGCTGTTCATGATACACTGATACTTGGCATCACTCCTTAGAATGCCTTGAATGGACACACACTTCTGTGACTGGCCCATTTCCATGTACGAAACATGAGCTGGAAAGACTAGACCCCATTAGTTGCAGACATTGCCATTCTTCCTATGGAGAAGGGCCAAGGAGCATAATAAAAAGTGTACTTTAATGAAATTTTATTTGAAACTATTTTTTGGCTCATAGAAATCCCTTAATACTTTTTAGGGAGATTTTTTTTACTAACATTTCTATCTATAGTGGAATTGTTTTTGAGTGAAAGTCTTTGGGGCAGCTTCATCCAGAAAAACTGGTGTGCAGATTCAAGAGATTTCAGACATTGGATACAACAGGTTTACATACCCAGGAAAATGAGATTTAAATCTGCAGTCTAGCTACAGGTTCTCTAATCTATTTCACCAATCCATTGCTCTATTTCTTAGCCAGTACTAGATTGCTTTGGTGATGACTGTTTTGTAATATGGTTTCAAATCTGGTATTATTCAGTCTCCTTCCTTCACATTGCTTTCATTGATTCCCTTAATGTTTTTTATCTTTTGTTCTATTGTTATTTTTATAGATCTATAAAATAATTCTTTGGCAGTTTGATTGGTATGACACTGATTAAGCAATTAATTTAAGTGGAATTTTTATAATGTTGATTTGGCCTACCATGAGCAATTAATATTCCTTCCTTCCTTCCTTTCTTCCTTTCTTTCTTTCTTTCTTTCTTTCTTTCTTTCTTTCTTTCTTTCTTTCTTCCTTCCTTCCTTTCTTTCTTTCTACAACCCTTATCTTCCACCTTAGAATCAATACTGTGTATTGGTTCCAAGGCAGAAGAGTGGTAAGGGCTAGGCAATGGGGGTTAAATGACTTGCCCAGGGTCACACAGCTAGGAAGTGTCTAAGGTCAGATTTGAACCCAGGACCTTCTATCTCTAGGCCTGACACTCCATCTACTGAGCCACCCAGCTGCCCCCTTTATTCACTTACTTAGATCTGTCTTTATTTGTGTGAAAAGTATCTTGAAATTGTGTTTATATAGTTTCTTGGCTTGTTTTGGCAGATAGATTCTGTAGTTATATTAAGTAGAGTTTGTCTTTTTATCACTTACTGCTAGATTTTGTTGGTACTACATGTATTAATGCTGATGATTTGTGTGGCTTTATTTTATATCCTGCAACTGTGCTGAACTTGACAACCATTTCCATTCATTTTTTGGAAGATTCCCTAGGATTCTCTAATGATAGCATCATATCATCTGCAAATAGTAATAGTTTTGTTTTCTCAAATCCTATTTATTATACTACTGCGTGGGTGTAAAAGTCTTGAGTGGTTCCCATGGATTCTATTACTTGGCTATATGCAATAGCCAATTAGCTAGCCTCTTTAAAAACTGAGTTTTAACCTTTGTCATGCCAGGCTGAACAGAGAGCTTGCTCTGCCCAAGTGCTGGCAGCCGTCTCCACAGTGTGCCGTCAGGTGGTATAGAGCTAAGCTCACTTTGCATTTTTCTTTCTAGCAAATTTACAACCTGTTTAACTAGCCTAAGAATTTCTTTTTCATAGAAACAAACAAAACAAGGAGATCACAAGATCAGTATCCATAGACACAAACATCTGTGAGTTTGGATAGGACCGCAGGAATCTAACTGACCCTATATGATTACCTATAACCATGGAGAAGGCTGTTAGCAATCAAATGAGCCATTTAAAAGCTTCTTTTAGAGTAGCACAATTCATAACAGTTCAAAAACCCCCAAAATAGAAGAGTAACAAAACTGAAAAATCAGACCATAACTTTCTGACTTGCTGAACAAGCAAGTCCCTATCAAAGCAAAATCTACTCCCTAAAACATAAAAGAAAGGTGCTGGGGGTTTGCTGCCATCTTAATAGCCTTCCTCGAGGTAAAGCCATCCTCTGTTTGTCAGGAAAGTCTTTAGACTTTGGGTTCTCACTCATCCAAGTATCCTTCCTCAGATTGAGGGAGCTCTTGGCCAGAATACCTATGTGGGCGCACCAAAATATCTATTTGTTTTCTAAATTTTATCCAAAAGAAAAATCAGCCATCTACACAACACAAATCAACCTAGCAACAGGACAAATATGAAACAGACCACAAGAGGAAGAATGACAGGAATCTCCCCAGTGTGGAAACTTACCCAAACCCAGAAGGGGAGGGATCCAAGCAGGAGAGGAATCCAGATCTAGAACCCCTTGGGTGGGTGAGTGGGGGAGTCCAGGTGTCCCCCCAGAGCTTACCTGAGGGCAGCCTGTCTTGGTTCCAAGGGGGTAACAACTCTAAAAATAAAAAGCTGGGAGATCCTTCTGGATAAAGATGTGGCTTTATTATGTCAGAGAAAGCAGAGGGCTAGAGATCTGTAGGTTCTCCAGCTGAATTGTGATCCTGAATGGCAAAACACACCCACTTTTAGAGTTTTGTGTCGTCCCCAACCACACACACACACACACATACACAAAGGAAATGGTCTCCAAGACCATTTCTAGACCATTTCCTCACTTCCTGGTCTCTGAGACCATTTCTGGACTCCTGAAATCTTCATAATCTTTGGATGATCTTTCTGGTCTCTATAACTTCTTGTATGAATTTTTTTGGTATAAAACATATTATGAAATGGATTCACACACTTGGGATTAGCATAGTAACTTGTATATGATTACTATGGTAACCCACTTAAAATTACTATAATGTTCATTATAATTTTATAATGATTATATAAGTATGTAGAATCATTATAAAATTATATCTATATATAATAATTTTTATGAAATCATAATTCACACTCTTGAAATTATAACTCAGGTATTATCCTGGGACTACATTCTAAATCTGCTTTCATACAAAGACTCTTTCCTGGGACTGTATTCTTACTCTAAATGACACAGTTACAAGGTATCAAACTTAATGAATTCTTAAACTAATCCAAATGAGTGGCTGCTTAATTACATTTTCTTCTTACATGTCTCAGCCCCTTCCCACCCTTCTCAAAGAGTTCCAAAAGCACTCTCATCAATGATGGCCCCAGAACTCAGGAGGCCAGATAGGATGCTTCAGTATGTTTGCCTTAGGAATATTTCTCTTTGTTTTGTCTTTCACTCTTGGAGAGAAATTGCCAATGCCTAGAAGAGAGAAATAAAACTACCTTCAGAGAGAGTTCACTAAAGTTTGCTGACCCTCCACTGATCAACCGTCTTGGGCATTGCCAAGACTTCTGTTAAGTATTATGGAACTTTAACTAATGTTTATGTATGAATCCAGAAAAAAGGAACTGCTAACAAGCCACTGGTCATTGCTGAGGAGCACAGGATGTGGACAACCCCTTTGGAGGTCGTCAATATCAATGCCAAGGTAGGGGACCTCTCTTGGGAGACTTGGGGAAGTGGTTATTCAGCAAATCCTGAGGTTGGACTTCCCTGTTTTCTGCCTTTAAGATATGAGACTAAATATATCTCTTTCTAGCTTTAATTCTGGCTTGCTATCCCTACAAATAAAGTAGAAATCAGACCAAGGGATCATATCTCCCTTTTTGTCAGACTTTGGTCTCTACTTTCTTCTGTAGTAGGCAACTTTCTATAGTTAGGACTGATGGAGGGTAACTACAATATTTTTGCACCGATCCTACATGCTTGTAGGATATAAACTACTTCAACTAGACCTTAAATGTGAATCAAGGACTTGTTCTGAGTTTAATTTATACATGTATGTAATTTAAATATATATATTAAATTTACTTCTCTCTCTTCTCGTTTTTGGGAGAATCAATTCATATATTAATACTTTTTTACACCAATAACATACCTAATAGTTTAGTCATACAGCCTATGTCAATTCTATTGTTGATATATATCCTCCAGAGGGGACAAGTTGTGTAATTATCCTCAAAGTCCAAGATCAAAGCAATTTTAGCAAAAAATATTGCCAGTATCCCTGGAGAAGATGCTGTAAGAATGCTTCCAGAAATGAAACACAACATTATGAGATTCTCCCAGAGAACTGGGGAAGGGGCAGGATTATATGAATTAAGTATCTAGGAGATCATTAGATCCCAGAAGTCTTAAGTCATAGGGGTCACAGAATCATGAGTCTTAATTTGCCATTGTGGCCAGTAAGATTCCTGATTGGTAAAAGTCTCTAAAGTCAAGGGATGGGATGTATGGAGCCTGAGATTAAAACCTGGCCAATTGGAGGATCTTGAGGGAGTGTTTAGACTGAACTTGAAAAGTCAGAGCATGAGTGTGTGCTCTTTCTCTTTCATTCTTTAGGATTCTGAGAGGAGCTCTCTCTCTCTCTCTCTGTCTCTCTCTCTGTCTCTCTCTCTCTCTCTCTCTCTCTCTCTCTCTCTCTCTCTCTCTCTCTCTCTCTCTCAGCCATCATGGCACTTACCTATATAAGCCATTTCTGAAAAGGAACAGGGGAAACATCAGACTGGTGTTAATTTTATGGTTGGACTGAATATTTAATTGGTCACCAGGGATTTGATTTTTAAATCCCAAAATTGAATTACTAAAGTCAAGATCCTTGACACCAAGGCCCCTGAACTCCTGCTTGGCTCAGTCTGGGCTGGAGCAGTCCAATTCCCTTTCCTCTCTCTCTTCTTCTTAATTTCTCCCTACTATTAAAATTAAACCACCATAAAAATCCCAAACTAACTTGAATCCTGAAGTAGGTAAATCTGGAAGCAAGGTGGCAGGGTTAAGAGTTGAACAGCGTTTCAAGGTAATATTTTCACTATTTAATAAGGTTATTTCATACCTTGTAATTCTCTGATCCGAGAATGCCTGTGTTCTATGTTTTATCAAAAATGCCTCTATCTCATGTGACCTTAGGCAAGTCACTTAACTCTATTTTCCTAGCCCTTGCTGTTCTTCTGTCTTTGAGGTGTTACTAAGAGGTAGTGTTTTGTTTTGTTTTGTTTTTTAAAGCCAACTAAACAATTCAGTAAATCTTTCAAGCACAGCTACTGTGTTCAAGGACCCATCTGAGAGAGGCACAAACATGAATAAGATACAATCTCTCACTTCTGGTACTTAAAGGTGGGTAACAGGTTTGCTGAGCACCAACTATTTACAGTATTCTGAACCCAGCTCCACTCCCTTCCTACCCTCTGCCTAAGAATTTACATTTGAACTTCAGTCTCCAATTCAGGACACCTTCATCAAGCAAGAATTTATTAAGCACAAAGACAAAATGAAAAAATAAAATAGTCCCTGCCTTTAGGGAGCTCATATAAAGAGGACAAGGAAGGAGGAAGAATCACAATATGTACACATATGAGTCGCCCATCACCACCTGCCTATTGGACTTTTCAAAATATGACCCATCAGGCATTTCTTTTTAAGCCTTACTTTCTGACTTAGAATCAATACATACAATGTCTCATTTTCCACCTCCATCCCTTAGCACAGGTTATCCCTCATAGCTAGAATGCTCTCCCTTTTCATTTCTGTTTTTGAAAATTCCAGGCTTTCTTCAAAGTTCAGCCCAAGTGCTTCCTCCAGTAAACAAGGTCTTTCTCTGTTGCCCCATCGGCTCGGGCGCTCCCCTTCAATTTATCTGGTATTTACTTCACACGGTCTCATGACTAGTCCCTACCATAGAGAATGTTCAAAAAGGAAATGGGGGCTCAGAACAAAGTTCTGATATCTACTCATCTTTTGACAGTGAATCAGGGTTGTCCAATAGGTCCTAGATAGGGCTGACTCTTTGAGTGCTCTGGAGAATGTAGACTCCACTTAGCATTTCTACCCACATGGTCTTACATTAACATTCCAAGAGGAGTTTGGGACTCCCCAGGGAATGTCTATCAGTGCCATCTGGGGGTTCCTGGAGGTTCCAAGAGTCTATGATTCTCAGTCTACAAAGGAAAAAATCACACTCAAGATCTCATAGAAGCAAATTAGCACTTGTGCCAAAAGGTTGAATATTAACAGTCCAGGCTGGCCTCATGACTCCCCAGTGAATGGCCATCACTGCCATCTGGTGGTTCCCCAATGTTCCAAGAGTCTATGATTCTCAACTCCCTAAGGAAAAAATCGCACTCCATTCTATGTTTGCACTTCCTAACCAGAAAATCACATTCAAGACAATATCTTTGTTTCACAAAACAGCATAAAAGTCAATGACTGATTGGCCAGTATGAGTCACAGAAAGGCCTCTAGAGTCTTCCAGAAGTACTGAGGGGGAAAATAAGGCAGTTGAACCTGAAATAGGAGGATCTCCATGATGCTACTTAAAAAGAGAATTTCATTGGAAAATGAGAGGGTGTCCCTCGATTGGGGAATGGCTGAACAAATTGAGGTATTTGATGGTGATGGGACACTATTGTGCTCAAAGGAATAATGAACTGGAGGGATTCCATGTGAACTGGAACAACCTCCAGGAAGTGATGCAGAGTGAGAGGAGCAGAACCAGGAGAACAATGTACACAGAGACTGATACATTGTGGCACAATAGAATGTAATTGATGTTGCTACTGGCAGAAAAGCAATGATCCAGGACAATCCAGAGGAATTTATGAGAAAGAACAGTCTCCACATCCAGAGAAAGAACTGTGGGAGCAGAAACACAGAAGAAAAACATAGGATCGATCAAATGGTTCAATAGGGATGTGATTGGGGATGTTGACTTTAAATAATCACTCTATTGCAAATAGTAATAATATGGAAATGGGTTTTGAACCATGATATATGTATAACCCAGTGGAATTGCTTGTTGGCTCTGGGAGGGGGAAAAGAGGAGGTGAGGGAAAGAACATGAGCCATGGAAAAATATTCTAAATTTATTTAATTAATTAATTAAAGATAAAAAAATAAAATAAAGAGAATTTTACAGACTATCCAACACCTCCACCCAGTGGCAAGACATAGGAAATTTTAAAAAGATACATAAGGATAAAATGGCAGAGGTTAAGGCTGGAAGACGTTGTTGCTTTCAGTCATTTCAATGGACTCCATGAATCTATTTGGGGTTTCATGGCAAAGATAATGGAGTATCTTACCATTTCCTTCTGCAGCTCATTTTATAGATGCAACTGAGGCAAACAGGGTGAATGACTTGCCCAGGGACACTCAGCTAATAAGAGTCTCAGACTATATTTGAACTCAGATCTTCCTAACTCCAGGTCTGACATCCTATCCATTTCACCACCCAGCAGCCTAAAATACAGTTTAGGCATCATCTGATGCAACCTCACTCTAGGATTATAGATCTAGAAATGGAAAAGACCTTGGAGGATGTCTAGTCCAACCACCTCCTTTTATAGACAAGGAGACTGAGGTCCAAAGAAGTGAATGCAGCTAAGTGGCACAATGGATATAGACCATAGATCTTGGGGTAAGGAATCTGGCCTCAAAATTCACTAGTTATGTGACTGTGAGTCACTTAACCACTGTCTGCCTCAGTTTCTTCACCTGTAAAGTGAGGATAATTACTAGCTCTTACCTCTCAGAGTTGCTGTGAAGATCAAATGAGATAACATATGTGAACAATTTAGACCTCAATGGTCAATAGTAAATAACAACAAAGGGAAAATCTAAACCCAGTTCTTATGAGTTCAGAGCTGATGTTCTTTACCACTGTTCCACACTGTTTCCTCATTTTGAAGGAGAGAAATGGCTTACCTAACATCACACAGATGGCGAGTACCAGAGTCAAGATAGGGCTCCTCCCTTATGGTCCTGTGCACCTTCCTCTGGGCCTTGAATGGGCACCACTGAGTCACTGTGAAAGACAAGAACTCCTGTGTGGTAAGAGAGGAAACTGATGACCAGAATTCACCGAATCTCATCCTCCAAATGGGATGGAACCTTAGACATCTAGCCAGCCTCTCTACTTGATGGAGGAAGAAGCTAAGAGCTGAGGAGATGGAGCTTAAGTGAATCCCAACAGCCCTCAGCTGCAGGCAGCTCCAGAGATGTGAGCCCAGACCCTGGGGCTGGGAGTGGCTTTTCCTCAGAGGAAGCGGTCAGGAGCTCCCTGACTGAGCCATTCCCAGCTCTATCGGGGCTCAGGAGGTCTTTGTGGGCAAGGCTGGCATCTACCAGCAACATGGCAGAGCTGCTGGCTCAGGAGAAGTGTCTTCTCCGTATATTTTTGACCCATTCAAAGGGGACAGAAAAAAGAGCACTGACCCCCCTGCCCTTGGGGGTTGACCTCACAAAAATCCAATTAATGACCTTTAATAGTTTGTGCAAATGGAGAATGTCAAGACACACTGATAATCAGGAAGACATCATGGTCCAGTGGAAAGAGCATTGACCTCAGAGTCAGAAGACCTAAGTCTGAAGCAAGGTTCTAACCCTCACAGTCCCATGTAACCCCAGACATAAGCATGTGCTGAGCACCTAATCTATGTGATCCTGAACACCAAACTTCAACACAATTCAATGAATATGTATTGAGCACCTGCTGGGTGACTCTGGATACACCTCAGTATAGGTGCTGAAGATGCAAGGGTGAAAATGAAGATAGTCTCTGCCCTCCAGGAGCTTCCTTTCTACTGGAGAGGAGCAAGAAGAGCACCGAAAAGCAAATGTGAGGTCAGTGAAGGAAGAAGGAAGCACTAACTGCTCACAGGTACAGGATAGGCCTCCTGGGGAAGGTTACCCATGGGTGAGCATTCAGGAGAGTTAAGGAAGTCTAAGGGATGGAGGGGAAGAGGGATGAAAAGTCTAGGCCAAGGCACAGAGGTAGCAGATGACGTGCCTAGAGGAAGGGACAGTGAGCAAGTCAGTAGAGCAGCAGCACAACATATTCAAAGAGAAAACTAACAGGAAGTCAGGCTGGACTGCTAGAATGGAGCCAGATCGTGGAGCTCTGCAGAAGTCAGAATTGAGAAGGTTGTCTTTCGAGAGAGACACCCATAGGGGCCTGGGAAGCTATTCTGGAAGAAGGTACACAGCCAGACCTGTTTTCAGGTGATTTTGGCAGCTGTGTCAGGGAAAGAGACCAGAAGCCCCGAGATCATTGAGGAGGCCACTTATTGTAATATTTTTAGGAAAGAATTGATGAGAATCTCAACTGGGATGATTCCTATATGAGTGAAGAAATAGTATAGAGGTATATATAGATGCCTCATTGGATTCTGAGAGCGAGGAAAGAATCAAGGATGACTCTGAGGTTGTAAGTTCTGAGATCCTCAGTTTTCTTATCAGTAAAATGGATATAATAACCATCCCTACACAATCTTCCGTACAGAGATATAGTGGGGAAAGGACTTAGCAAATCTCACAGCACTAGAGATTATAGGAGTTACTTTGGTCGTGAACCAGGCATTTTTGCACTCAAGTAAAGTCCTAAGATGTATATATCCTCCCTCATATATATGTCCCCTATACGCCTAGCTTTTTTTTTCTTTCATTTAGAATTCTGAGATTCTAGAATTCTAGAATACATGACATATCTGATAAGCCCAATCTCTGCTTAATAAAGCCAGTGGTAGGGCAGTGCCTCCCCACCCCCAGAGAGACAGAGAGAGAGAGACAGAGACAGAGACAGAGAGACAGACAGAGACAGAGACAGAGACAGAGACAGAGACAGACAGAGACAGACAGAGACAGAGAGAGAGAGGGAGAGAGACAGAGAGAGAGAGGGAGAGAGACAGAGACAGAGAGGGGGGAGAGAGAGAGGGAGAGGGAGGGAAGGGAAGAGAGACCGAGAGAGAGAGAGAGAGAGAGAGAGAGAGAGAGAGAGAGAGAGAGAGAGAGAGAGAGAGAGAGAGAGGAGAGAGAGAGAGGAGAGAGGGTGGGGAGGGAGAGGGGAAGGAAGAAAGAAGAAAAGGGAGAGGGAGAGGGAGAGAGAGACAGAGACAGAGAGAGAGAGGGGGGAGAGAGAGAGGGAGAGGGAGGGAAGGGAAGAGAGACCGAGAGAGAGAGAGAGAGAGAGAGAGAGAGAGAGAGAGAGAGAGAGAGAGAGAGAGAGAGAGAGAGCGAGCATGCAAAAAAAAAAAAAAAACCAACCCTTTTTGGTACAGCTCTAAGTATGAGGAAATCAACTCTCACTTTCAGTCTAAACTGCCTCCAGCTCACTCCAGAGTAGAACAATTACTTCCGCCCTCCTAGACAATGTCACACTATCAGAAACATCTAGGATCATCTCATTAAATTTCTAAGCAGCCATATCATGACTCATATTGAGCTTGTAGCCCACTAAAGTCCCAGACCTCCAAATGAACTGCTACTACCACAATGGACATCAATTAGCTTTTACCAAGGGACATTTACTGAGAAGATATGTTAAGAACCAAACTGAACTAGGCCTTTTTCCCTACCTCTAAGCCCCTGTCCCTAGGAAGAGTGGGCTCAAACTTAAAGTAGTAGCTAGAGAGAATCCCTCCACCGTTTTCACTTCTGAGTGTGGCAGAGCTGATAAGGGAGTTGCTCCCTTGCTAGCAGGATAGTGTTGTCTCAGGACCAATTTTGATCCATTGTTGGGCTGAGTAAAGCAAATTGCTTCACAGCATTGATTTATCAGGTTACCTGTAGCTCTGGTTGATAGAAGTCTTCTGAAGGTTCTGCAAATCTTTTGAGCTCACAGTCTTGTATCCTGGTCCATTCTCAAATCATTTCACCTAAAATCAAGAAAGAAACAGTTATAAAACTGCATTTTCATACAATTATGGACACATGATCACCCAAGTAGGGAGGAAAAGATTCTAGTAGAAGTATCTGTTTTCTCTCTTCTTGGGGTCTTAATTTTATTTCCCTTCTTAATTTATTCATTATTATTACTTTTTTGAATTTTCAGTGCCAAATTCTCTCCCTCCCTGTAGATCTTCCCCCTAACATTGCGACGGCAAGCAAATTGATATCAACTATACCTGTGAAATCGTGCAAAACTTATTTCTACATTAGCCATGTTCCAAAAAAGTAAGAATAATTTTACTTCAATTTGCAATCAGAGTTCGTCAATTATCTCTCTGGAGGTGGACAGCATGTTTCATTATGAGTTCTCTGGAATTAGCTTGATTTGATAGAAGTAGCTAAGTCTTTCACAATTAATCACTGTTACAATATTATTGCTATTGTGTACAATGTTCTCCTGGTTCTCCTCATTTCACTTTCCAGCAGTTCATATAAGTCTTTTCAGGTTTTTCTGAAACCTTTTCTTGTAGCACAATTGTATTCCATTACAATCACATATCATAACTTATTTAACTATTCTCTGATTAATCAGCATCTCCCCAGTTTCCAATTCTTTGCCACCACAAAAAAGCTATTACAAATATTGTTGTACATATATAGGTTCTTTTTCTTTCTCAATGATTTCTTTGGGAAATAAACCTAATGTATTATTTCTGGGTCAAAAGGTAAAAGAATTTTATACCCCTTAGG